>NC_051181.1:177447802-177531977 GCF_013339695.2 Rhipicephalus sanguineus | reverse complement strand
TACACCGGCTTCTACCATTTCGCCTCCATCGAAATGTGACCGCCGCGGCCGAGATCGATCCATGACTTTTGGCTCGGCACTGTTGTGGCCGCCTCCAGCTTTGCAATGCTTTGCACTATGTGCAATGCCCGACTCGTTTCAGTTACTGTTTCAGGTTGGGCTCTCATAGTCGTTATTGTCACTGCTGACAATGTGTTAGCAATGACCACACAGTGAATGTGCTTGCACACTTTGAAGTGTATCAGGTGCGCACACACTGCACATTCATTGCATCTCAAGGGACAGCAAGCAGCATCCCCGACTTTTGTCACTGTATAAGAGTGCCCTTTAGTAGACTGAGATGGCACAGTCCACGTGCCGTCTTCGTTTAATTTGGCACAACCTGCCCCCCCCCCCATTTCAGTGCCAGATCTGTGGTACCTTTCAACTGCACTCAACTTCTTGCCCTTTGATCATCTGGATTGCCCTCTTCATCAAAAATGATATGTCAAGTCCATGAGTGCAGAAATTAGTTTATCAACACGCTTATTCTTCTTTCCCTCCAGCATGCTGTGCTTCATCGTCCTGTGCATGCTCTCAAGGTGCATGTTGGTGTGATACCTGCCCTCGTCCTAAAGCAGTAGGCCCCGCTCTTGAGGTCTAACTGCATAGTTGTCCTTGAAGTACTTCAGAAAATCCCTCAGTTTTTCTTCCTCAGTGTCAAGGAATGATTGAAGATACTTTTCAAATTCTTGCTGGTCAAGGAACTCTAAAAGGAGTCGCACGTTGTGGTACACGTCTGGCCTCAGTTGTTTTTCTACACACTCATGTATCTTCTTCTGCCAATTCCTATCCACATGCCAGGTGCAGAGAAGTTTCTGCTGAGGGACACCCATAACTGACGACCATGCCTTGTAAAATTGTGAGGCGTCATCAGACATAAATGTCTTAGCAGCCACTTTTTCGTTGATGGCACACTCAAGAGACCTGAAAAAGCTGCCAAGTTTCCTCATTCATCTGGTTGCAGATGAAATAGGCTATAGGTATACCTTATCCCACTTCATCTAGCACTAGAAGAGTGGTCAGCTCAAACTGTTACCCTGTAGTTCCATGTGTTGAGTCAAGACACACAGTGCCCGTGCCCAATTCTTCTAACAGCTCTTTTTGTGGCTCTGTCATCAAAGCAAGGGCAAAATCTGTTGCACCAAAAAGTACCAGTTGGGTCCACTGCACCTTGTGCCTTATACAGACAGACAAGTGTTTCACACTTTGTCTTACATTGCTTTCACCCACATATCTACACTGACAGCATCATTGTGTGACACTGTTCAGGAGCAGCAATGTGAAACTGCCGTTGATGTTATGCAGAGTTATGCGTTCTGCCAAATGTGCTGGCCTCAGCTTACATGCCCCCAACAGATGTTCTTATATTATTCAATATGGTTTTCATGGGCACACCACGCTCCAGGTCCTCTGCTACGTTGGTTAACCCCGTTGGCCTTTTCTTTGTCACTCATCCTCAAGTGCTGAATTTCTGCTTTATGGCCATAATGCTTTCTTTGGTACCTTACATTTATGGTGATATCTTCAGGTGCCGGGCTCTGAGTGTTCTCCTTCCTTCGTCACAGTAATAAATGAAAGACATATCTACCGGACTTGCAGGTACCCTGACTTTTTTCTCGACGATTACCATGACCTTCCCTTTGGCCTAGCCAACTCCTGATCTATTAGAGTAGTAGTGGCTCCTCGTTTTCCCCACTGGCCAGCTTTTTGGGAGCCGTGTGAAGAACAAACCAACAGTTCGCCTCTTCCTGAGCTTTCCATTCACTGAATTCTGTAATACAAATACAACATAGTATCAGAGAGAGACATTAAACCAACGAAAATAGTTCAAAGGCCTTAGACATAGATTACAGGGGCGTAGCCAAGGGGGGGGGGGGGGGGGGGGTTGGGGAGGTTCAACCCCCCCCCCCGAAATTTTTTCAATTTTGCTTGCGTATATAGGCACGCACACATACAAACGCACGCACGAACATACATAAAGTATGGTTGAACCCCCCCCCCCCCCCAAAAAAAAAAAAAATTTCTGGCTACGGCCCTGACAGATTAATGTCAAATGTTTTATTTTGCTCCCTCACTCTCTCTGCTTCACAAAATAAATTAAGTCCTTCAGTTACCCTTCATCTCATTCAGTGCACTGATATTCTTTCTGAAAAACTTCTGAAGCATAAGTTTTTGACCGAGCTTACGAATGTGCTATCAACGGCAAAAAACGACTGGGTGATAAATGTGACATGAGATGAACATGGGTTTTAACAAAAATGGGTCATACAAATGAAGAAACAAAGTATACGGCTTAACAGCGGAGGTCATCAAAAGGTATTAAAAAGGCCTTTAAAAGGTTAAAACTTAAAAAGTAAGAACAATAAAAGTCAACAGGTTTTGCAAAACACAAAATCTTTCTTCGAGAGCACACGTTTGTCCATAGTTTTGTGTGACCTTGCGGAGACCTTGTTGCACAGACTCAAGAAAACCAGTGATGTGCCTCCAAAAAACAGAGATGGGACAAAAACTGCTGTTATCCCATACGCGCACCAAGTGTCACATAGGATTAAGAAGGCTGCAGGGTGCGCAGGAGTCAGTGTAGTGTTTACCGCCCACAACAAACTTTGGAGGCCTGTGCAAGCGTGTAAACGTGAACAGTGAAAGGCCTGACATGCTGAAAGAAGCACACCACGCGGTTTTTTGTCTTGCAAATGCGGCATCGTGTATAAGATTCCGCTCTCTTGTGGATGTGTTTACATCAGCCAAACTGGCCAATGTATTAACGATCGCTTGTGTGAACACGCCAACAATTTAAAAGTCTGACGGCAACATGGCCTTACACTGTGCAGCTTGCGGTTGTACCCCCTTTCTTGACCAGGCTGTCATAGCTCGAGAAATATATGATGCATCATGTGCAGAACAGCTCGGACCCAGCTGTGTCAGCATGCCCTCTGTGTCACTCTCGAAGAAAGAGTCTGCGTTTTTGCAAAACTTTATTGTTGTTCTCACTTTTTAAGTGTTAACCTTTTTCAAGGCCATTTTTAATACCTTTTTTACAGCCTCCTTTGTTCAGCTGCATCATTGTTTCTTCATTTGGATGACCCGCTTTTGTTAAAACCCATGTTCATCTCATGTCGCATTTATCACACAGCCGTTTTTGCCGTTGATAACGCATTCGATCATGAGCTCGGTCAAAAACTTCTGTATGGTATCAAGGGTTTTTTCGCTTTGTCGCCCTGTTTCCATGGGCACGTTACCGCATGTAATCTTTAGCGAGAAAAAAAAAAGCGTAAGGAAGAAAAAAAATTATTTTTTTTTGACAGTCTTGTTCTGAAGCACTCGATGTTACCACGTGATGAGTGTAGTGCATTAATGTTAGTTTGAAGTAGCGCTCTATATGTCGTTTTCACTGTCCCTGTCTTGTGCGCTCACCTGTTTCAACACATCATGTATCCACCGGACATATTTGCTTCTGCTTTGTTTTTAGAGGGAAAACAAAAAAGCGACGCAAGCGGCAGTACTTTCAGTGTGATCGAGCAAAATTGTGAAAATTAGTGCCTCTGTGCATACTTCTGTTCTTTTTTTTTTTCTACGCGACAAGCACATGCGAATTATAACTAGCTGGCACAGTGAATGCACGTGGAAGCGGTCATGTGCTGTACAGCCTCACCACAAAAGATGATAAAAATGCACTGACACTGTCTTTTCCAACAACTATAAACTGAAAACAGGATGGGTACTCACCTTTATCTTTGTGGAACGCCTGCTGCACGTAGTCGGCGGCGAATTTGTGCGCTGCGATGTGGTGCTCCACATATTTTTCCAGTGAAGACAGGCCAACGCCACAAACGTCGCACTTCATCACCGACGACACTTCGTGACACGTGCGCGGAGACAGCGCCGGCGGAGGTGAAGATGACACTAGGACACATAGGGACGAAATTCATCAAGCACGTGACATACTAGGCACTCCGTGGCGACACGGGGAAAAGTCAAAACTAACTTAGGGAAAGAAAGTCTTCAAGTGACGTCACACGTGAGTGACGTAGAAGTGACGTCATCTATTGTTCGCGAGAGAGCCCAGACTCCGGCGAAACGCATGTCAGAATAGCACCCAGAATCCAAGATGAAAGATGTACGGCGACCAAAATCTATTTCACTAGAAATGCAACTTGCTTGTCTTTAAGTCCAACGGACGGAGAGCTCACGCATGCGCCACACTGCCCCGACGGCATAGCGTACGCTTCTACAATTGTATTTTTTTTAATTCGGTTCCTGCTGTGTCAACATAGTTTTGGCACTGAAATTCGGATTACGCTTACAGGCAGATCAGTGCTGAGCGTGATTCCCCTCGATTGCAACTCTATTACACATATTCTTTTGTTCCTGTAGCCTTTCGTTGAGGCACCTGCCCGTCTGTCTAATGTATAATGAGCCGCTGGACAGAGGAATCCTATAAACTGTATACTTTTTCCTTGCACTCAACAAATCACTTGACACGTTTGACGTTACATGTTGCTTCTCGGGCGTCTTCACCAGTGCTCTACATGTTAATTTTAGACACAAACCTATCGATTTTTTGGGTGCCGAGAATATCATTGGCGCATCGCACCGGGAAGCCATTATTTTTAATCTGTGCGTTATTGTGTGCAAGAACAGCAACACAACCACCGGATTCCTGTTTATTGTCTAACACGAAAATGCTTTATGCCGGGGTCCACTGAGACTTTCATGACGTATTTCCGTCACTGAAATACGTCGGCAAAATGAAGGCCATGAAATGGCAAAAAAAAACTGTCAAGAAGTTTTGATGGCAGGAGTCGAACCCATGACCTCTCGGTCCGCGACGATGGCTGGCAGGAGTTTAGCCCGCTGAGCTACCGCCAAAAAAATAACGGAGGCTACATGAACGCGCCTTTAACTTTCACACTTTCCTCTCTCAGTGCTCTTGGATGGATGCTATGGGCGTCCTCTATATAACGGGTCGGTGAGATGTGTGCCACCAGGTTAAAAAAAAAACGCGCCGTTTTTTCCAGTGTAAACTGGAATGGTGCGTTTACACTGGAAATGTAATGTCTTCAACGTTTTAAACACCGCGGGGTGGCTTTAGCCCGTGCCTCGCTCATAGCATCCATCCATATCGACAAACAGCTCTCCGACGCTCGCCTGGCTGTCGCAACGCTTTCCCTGCTCGCCCTGTGCGAATTAACGGCCACGCTAGAAGACACGATGCGCGTAGCGTTTCTCTTCTCGTTTAACGACGTTTTGAAGGAGTGCATATCAAGTTTCAGTGTTTATTATGTGCCCGTTGATGCCATATATGCACGGGTTTCACCATATGCGGTGTCCACATATATGTTAAGAACTTCAGCTGCAACAAGGGTTAAATCATGATCATGGGCGTTAGTCGTAGGTACGGTGATGTGCCACTAGGTGTCAACGTGAGTGCGTCCACATCAAGCGGTGCTATGTCTCCCAAACAAGCTCTGACATACCAATGCACTATAAACAATCATCTGCTACTGGGACGACACGTTTCACTTTCGTGTTATACCGATTCCTATGACAGAGGGATCAGCCATCTTTTTCTTTAGCTTTACCGGGATTGTTTCTTTAGCTTTACCGGGAACACCTAAGGGGTGGCACTTCTCCGGATCTTTAAATAAAGTTCTTCCTACCGTACCGGGAACACGCGAACTTACGCAGCTGTTCAGTGTGTTGATGCTTTTGCTGATGATGATGCTTAAATATGTCTCAGCGCTTTGTAACAAGTGGGCCTTTAAAACACGCACTCATCGTGTAATTCACATGTTTTGACGCCTGGTGCGATTCTACGTGTCTGCCACGCAATATTGCATGCGTTAAGGAGACTCCCTCCACTACATGACATTCATATAGTGTTCTTTTTTTTTTCGAAGCAGTAGAACACGCTTCCCACGCTGACGGCTTGGGTTCGGTTCTCACTTGAACCCGAAGATTTTAATTATTTATTTTATTTGCATCTTTCTCGATTATTTATGTAGTGTTCTTTTTTTGTCAAAGACGTTTCAAGAAATAGCGTGGCTCTGCGGTAGATTACCTGTTTGTATCAGACGGCCTCGGTTCGATTCTCACTCGAAACCGAAGATTTTTATTATTTATTTTATTTGGGTCTTTCTCGATTTTTCGGTCACGGACAAGATGCATCATTTTTCGCTCACAACCAGCGACGCCGTCACCGACGCCGACACCGGAATTTCTGCGAAACGAACTCTTTAACGCTGTTGCGTTAAATTCCTGATACCATGAGAATAAATTGCTTGACTCGTATCCCACGAAGTAAAATGCACTCCATTGAAACATTTCACGTGCAACAGCAGAGCCAGAAGACAGCCTAGGGAGCAGAAGCAAGATCGGAGGGGCGGAATAAACATCCGCCGTGGTAACTGGAATACCTCATCGCGAAGCAAGAGCGTCCGTAATCTGAAAAAGTTCACATGCTTGCACTTATGCTTGCAATAGAACATTCCCAAGCTTAATTTCGGCGAAGCTTAGTGTGTGACACTCCCGCGTTAACGACGAAGCATAAATGTGTGGTTGTGTTCAACGGGGCGTATCTTTTTGCCCCCCAGTGACCCATGTCGGCGACTTTGGACTAATAAATGTTAGTACTGCCCTCTGAATTTTGTGAAGTGCTTATTGGTAGTATCGCATGACTGAATTTGTGAAGATGAGGGACAGCGTTGTCAAAGGCACCGAATAGGTGCGCTATAGAGGTTGTCTGAACAGGAAAAACTCAAGGGTTCCTTATGCAATCGCCTAAGACGACTCGAAGGCGAAATCCATTTTCCTGTTCTATTTATTCTCGGTCGACGTGCTGATCCTCCCCTCCCCCGCCATATTCAAAAGCTTTCCGAACTTAAAGGGAGGCTGAAGCACTTAAAAAAATGTCTTTGGAGTGTGTAATCATAGTTTGATCCTGCTGCATTCGAAAATCAATGTAATAATTCACAGATGAACGCAAATAGCATTTCTTGGCAAAAACCACGGCTGCAGCCGCAGGGCTTCTTGAGATGCTGAGTGAACGCGGTGACGTCATCTTCGGCGTGCCGTGTCATTGGAAACATCAGCACAGTTAAAGAAAGCATGGCCTTGCGATCAGTTCCACAAACGCGCCCAGCCGGAACTAGTCACGGAGGCCACGGTTGAAGATACGACTGTGCTGCGCGGCTCCGCCAAAGCTACCGACGATGACGTAGTTCCGGTTAGTTTCGGCGCGTTCGCGTGGGCGAACAAGACGACGTTTTCTTTTGCGTATTTTAAAGCTCCTGCTGCCAAAACAGCGGAAAAAATTACGCCATCGTCGACAATAATGTTGGTCCTTCTTAACAACAATGTTTTACCGAATTCTAAAAGCTCTACAGCTTCCCTTAAAGGTGGTTTTGAACATGCCTCCAGGATCGGAGGCATTGCAAGCTTTCTGCTCCTCACAAGGTTTTGCAGAGCCTCCGTGATTGGCCCGCCTTGACCAAGCAACGATGTCCTTCGATGTCGCCACCAAGGTATATGTAAACTGGTAGCGTAACCTCCGTAGAAGCCCACGTGTCAAGCCGGTGGCTAGTTGTTGCAACAGTCGCCATCTATGTGAGGAGGGGACAAACAGAATTAAAAAAAAGAAAAAGATGACGTCACAACCGGAAGCGGAAATGACGTCACGTTTTAACGCGATGGGCGCGAATTTATGGATTTTATTGACAGGGCGCCGCTTCTTACTTTTTTTTAATAGCTGCACGTTCTTTTTCTTATCACTATGACGGCTCCATAATGGAAGCCTGCAAGATAACGGGAAGACGAAAAAGACAGATTTGATAAATAAGGTGTAGTTTATTGGCGAAATATTGCAGTTGAACAGGATATTACCCCAAAATATATAACACAGAAATCAGAAGTAGCATAACAATTCAACGTGCACACAAACCTTGCACACGTGTTGCTCTTGCATCCGTAGACAGCGCAGCGTTTCTTCGCGTAGCGTGGCGGACTCATCGTCCCGAAGGGCGACAGCACGCCGGCCGTGCGCTGGCAAAACACAGTCACTGAAACGGTTCCCGATGGCTGCGATGGGCTTTATTACCTTCTGCCAAGTACCACGACTAGAAGACAACGCTTATGCGAGGAAATCACCTACGGACGACAGGCACAAACCTACTGCGCAAAAACGAGCGACGCCATTTGCATCTGAAAATGCGCAAAACCGTTGGCCCATGTAACCAGACTGCCTGCATGTGCCCGCTGTTTCTGAAAATAAACGAAACAAATTGGCCACTCAACCACATACCCAAGACTAAACTTTGATTAAAATAATCTGCTAATTTAATTCGTGACAAATAAAATTAAAAGTAATGAAAATAAACGCTTAATTACTTGTTTGTTTTCATTATTTGTCCCCCCTCACCTAGTAGCGCTATAATCGTCACGCGGGTGTTGATGTTTGTCGCAATAGATTTCCGACCACTTTTCGTTCCGACTTTCGCGACCTATTTAGATTGACCTTGGTCGCCACTACGATGTCTCAAAATCTGGCGATCTGTGACGTCTTCATGACGTCACAGAATGACGTCATTAATGATGTCATGTTACACTGAGGTAATGTGACTTTTGGTACGCTGACTGCACGTACACGCACGTACACAGGCACGCGCATATTCACGTGAGCATCACGTGACTCTAGACCCTCAATTACTTTTTTTGCATCCTTCGACGCCGCCGCCGGTCTCGCGAAGTATCGTCACATGTCGCCAAATCTCGAAGACGCCGGCAGTCAATTTTCGCGTTTGATGAGACACCTAAGGCTTTCGCCTTAGAAAGGGCCTCATACCAGTTGGCTGATGTTTCTATGGGCGGTGTATTCGTCAGGTGCATCATAAGCGCGGCATGAAAGTCATGTCGTACATGATATGCATGTCCCAATTTTCATGTTAGGACCTGTCGTTTATGTTCTTTATACAATCATGTCATGCCATATCAATATTGGTATATATCCAATGAATGAAACGGCCGCGAACGCACCATGAGCGTGGCATGTAAATCATGCCGTACATGGCATACATGTCATGATTTTAATGTTATTACCTCTAATTTATGTTCGGCATATAGTCAAGTCGCACCATACAAGTTTTGGTATCTATCAAACTAGCGAAACGGCTGCGAGCGCACCCTGAGCGTGGAATGTTAGTCATGCCGTACATGACATGCATTTTATGATTTTGATATTACCACCTGTCATTTATGTTCATCATGCAGAAATGTCGCGCCATACGAATTTTGGCACATATTCATTTAATGACACGGCCGCGAGCGCCCCAACGCCGTGTCTTGTAAATCATGATGTACATGACATGGATATCATGACTTGCGCGTTACGACCAGTCAATTATGTTCGTCATACACTCTTGTCACGCCTTACCAATCTTGGTATACATTTAATTAACGAAACGGCAGGGAGAGGACAAGACCGTGGCATGTAAATGATACCGTTCATGATATGCATGTCAAGATTTTGGCCTTATGACCTGTCATTTATGTTCGTCATGCAGTCACGTGATGCCACACCAGTTTTGGTGCACATCCCGTTAACGAAACGGTCAAGAGAGCACAAAGTCGTAGGCGGCTTGATAGATAGATAGATAGATAGATAGATAGATAGATAGATAGATAGATAGATAGATAGATAGATAGATAGATAGATAGATAGATAGATAGATAGATAGATAGATAGATAGATAGATAGATAGATAGATAGATAGATAGATAGATAGATAGATAGATAGATACCATTATGAGGATGACCATGATTACTAAATAAATATAGATGTCAGTGCTATTATTAAAACGCTACAACGCCATTTCGGATACTTTTCGTTTGACAGCACTGAACACTAGGTTGCATATAATTAATAGATAGTAATTAATCTTGATTACTAATCAAGGATAAAAATGAGCAGTAGAAATCCATTATATGAAATTATGATCTATCATCTGATCGTAACTATGTACCTTGAAATACCATCTATACAATACATGTGCTTCTACACTATGAGCTTGCGCCCATAAATTTCAAATAAATTGTTAGATTCTTTATTATTATTTATTACTATTACCAATTTCCTATACGTCAGCGTGATAATGTACATCGCATCTGCAGATTTTTCTGAGTTTTAACGTGATCAACATGCACTTTCTCATCAGTTTAGCGACAGGCATTTTTTTACCCCTGTAGGGCTGCTTTCCCGCAGTAGAATTTAGAAAAACTCTTCGGGAAAAAAATCCAGCCAGCGCAATCATACCAAACTGCAAGCACATGGAAGGGTTGTCGTACTGTACATGCCACTAGAGTGCAATTAGCGAATAGATGATCGTTGCGCTACAATTAACTTTTGAAAAATCACCCCATGCATTTTCAGCGGATCCACGAAAGTGTCTCGGGAAAAACATCCAGCCGGCGAATTCAAACTAATCGCGATGTACAGCATAAGAACGTTGTCAGCGTTAAGTCCCTTAAGTGCAATTTGCGAAAATTAAGGCATTCTTCAGTAATCAATTTTTAAAGAACGCTCTCCATAGCGTTACGCCGAGCGCTTCCCCTTAGGGTCGACTTTGCCGCAGCACTCTATGTCCCAGATTGCTGGACATGGATACCTAACAGGGAAACAAACTCTCAGAACCGTCGTCCATATTTGAGTCATTTTGGAGGTAGATATGTCGTTGGAATCCTGGCGCAAAATCCCCATCAGAAATGACCCCATTTATGAAATATGGGAAAGGTCTTTCACATGGCAACACTAGCTGGAATTTTGTACAAACTATTCCTACCCGCCCCCCACTCTTACCTTCGTCACTGTGCCCTGGCCCTTGCGGGAGTAAATTTACGTGACTGCGGCTCGTAAGCTGAGGTGAGTTTGAGACCCCTAGCATAAATAGTGAAGGTGCAGTTAGCAAATAAGCGCGTCATACATTTGCTATTTGGTCAGTCGTCGAAAATGAAAGGTTATACGGTAAAAGGTCGCTAATTCGCACCCCGTTAATTCGGCGAATCGGATAATTCGGACGTGTTCTCTGGTCCTGGCAAGCTTATGCATTGTTTAATTTTATCGAACTCTCGTTAATTCGGTCATATTTGACCGCAACCCGGTTAATTCGGACGATCCTCGGAGCGCTCCAAGCACGAAGCGCCACAAATGCTCGACTCACAGGAGGGAAAACAGCGTTCGTGAACAACTCAAACGGCTGCGGTCCTTCATAAAGGCGTGGTCGCCATCTACGATCTAGCCATAATCGCGTTATTGGCGACTAAAGACTTCGACGGCTGCGGCCCACTTGCTTCATCGATTTTACTCGGCATACGCGAACTGTGTGGGCGATATATCTATGATCGTGTCTATAGCGCCTGCGGCAACTGCGGGTCAAAGCTGCGACAAGCAATAATTTCGTTTTCACCGCGTCGCTTCAGAACTGCGTAGTCGCCACCCATTATTGTGCATTAGCGAGCCAGGTTTATTCAACAGCGGATGCTGTGCTGAGCAGTTTCGTTTCGACTGTGGGCGCAGGCCGCGCGCGCGCCTTCGGAACTGCGTTGACGCTGTGATCCCGTCTTAATTTAGCAACCACGCTTTCATCCGCAGCGGACGCGGCACTCGGTAGCTTCGTTTTGACTTCGGGCAATGCGCGCGCAATGTCACGCAACTCGAACATAGTGGAAGCTGTTGAAGATGAAGAGCTTCAGCCGCAGTCGACGTGCTGGAATAAAATTCGGTTGCGGCATTATGATGAATGAACGCTCATTTGCCGATCATTTTTCCGGCGAAAATGTTATCATCACGTGCGCGTGGGTGGTGGCGGTACGTAATAAGGAAGGGGGGCAGAACACGTTTAGTGTTAAGACACGGCTGTCTTGAGCCGCGGCCACATTGTGAACGAAGTCGCGAATAAATTGAGAATGAATGAATGTGAGAGTACCCATGGGAGTGAGTAGCCATGAGCGAACGTGAGTACAAATGGCTGTGAGTAGGTGTGAGTAGGCGCGAGTGAGTACTTACCAGTGTGAGTGGGCGGGAGTAGGAACTGAAGGCGAGTGAGTACCGATGGGTATGAGCAGGTATGAGTATGAACGTAAGCGATTGCCCATAATTGTGAGTACACTTGAGTATGAACGTGAGTACTTATGAGCGTAAGTGGGCGTGCACGTATGAACGCGAGTGAGTACCAATTGGCGTGAGCAGGCATGAGTATGACCGTGAGTGAGTGTCTATGAGTGTGAGTAGACGTGAACATGAACGTGAGTGACTGTCTATGAGTGTGGTAGGCGTGAGCATGAACGTAAGTGACTGTCTATGACTGTGAGTAGGCGTGAGTATAAAAGTGAGTGAGTGCCTATAAGTGCGAGTAGGCGTGAGTATGAACGTGAGTGAGTGGCTATGAGTGTGAGTAGGGGTGAGTATGAAAGTGAGTGAGTGCCTATAGGTGTGAGTAGGCGTGAATATGAACGTGAGTGAGTGTCTATGAGTGTGAGTAGGCATGAGTATAAGCGTGAGTGAGTGTCTATGAGTGTGAGTAGGCGTGAGTATGAACGTGAGTGAGAGTCTATGAGTGTGAGTGGGCGTGAGTATGAACGTGAGTGAGTGTCAATGAGTGTGAGTAGGCGTGAGTATGAACGTGAGTGAGTGCCTATGAGTGTGAGTCGGCGTGAGTATCAAAGTGAGTGAGTGCCTATAAGTGTGAGTAGGCGTGATTATGAACGTGAGTGAGTGTCTATGAGTGTGAGTAGGCGTGAGTATGAACGTGAGTGAGTGTCTATGAGTGTGAGTAGGCGTGAGTATGAACGTGAGTGAGTGTCTATGAGTGTGAGTAGGCGTGAGTATGAACGTGAGTCAGTGCCTATGAGTGTGAGTAGGCGGAGTAGGAACGTGAGTGACTGCCTATGAGTGTGAGTAGGCGTGAGTATGAAAGTGAGTGAGTGCCTATAAGAGTGAGTAGGCGTGAGTATGCACGTGAGTGAGTGTCTATGAGTGTGAGTAGGCGTGAGTATGAACGTTAGTGAGTGTCTATGAGTGTGAGTGGGCGTGAGTATGAACGTGAGTGAGTGCCTATGAGTCTGAGTAGGCGTGAGTATGAACGTTAGTGAGTGCCTATGAGTCTGAGTAGGCGTGAGTATGAACGTGAGTGAGTGCCTATGAGTCTGAGTAGGCGTGAGTATGAACGTGAGTGAGTGCCTATGAGTCTGAGTAGGCGTGAGTATGAACGTGAGTGAGTGCCTATGAGTGTGAGTCGGCGTGAGTATGAACGTGAGTGAGTGCCTATGAGTCTGAGTAGGCGTGGGTATGAACGTGAGTGAGTGCCTATGAGTGTGAGTCGGCGTGAGTATGAACGTGAGTGAGTGCCTATGAGTCTGAGTAGGCGTGAGTATGAACGTGAGTGAGTGCCTATGAGTCCTGAGTAGGCGTGAGTATGAACGTGAGTGAGTGCCTATGAGTGTGAGTCGGCGTGAGTATGAACGTGAGTGAGTGCCTATGAGTCTGAGTAGGCGTGAGTATGAACGTGAGTGAGTGCCTATGAGTCTGAGTAGGCGTGAGTATGAACGTGAGTGAGTGCCTATGAGTCTGAGTAGGCGTGAGTATGAACGTGAGTGAGCACCTATGAGTGTGAGGAAACGTGAGTATGAACGTGAGTGAGTACCTATGAGTGTGAGTAGGCGTGAGTATGAACGTGAGTGAGTGCGAAAGCGGTAAAAATTGGGGTGAGTGAGCATGAGTGAGTATTCTCTTACAGTGCCGACCTATGTCCATGAATCACAGTGCATGACCGGTGAGCTCGACTGCCCATGCAAAATTGGCAAGCTTAACTGACATTGAAAAAGCAACAGCCGCGCGGATGGATACAGTCAGCGCTAAGGCCTTCGTAAGGAAGTTAGACGGTTATCGCTGCGAGTAAATTACAGTAAATTACGTCAAGTTTACTGGTTAACGAACTTCGAAGTCTTCATTACTGCTGATGCAATGTAGACACCACACACCTTTATCCTTTTGTGCGTTACTTTCTTTATCGCAATGAGAGATGGCGTGCGCAGGCTCCAAGTTGCACGCGATCCGCTGCTGGGCGGAAAACGTCTTATAAAGTGCGTCTTCTAGACGTCACAAACAAGACGTTTTTAAAACGTCGAAATTGGTTTAGAATCGAACAAACGTCTTGAGATATACGTTCCAAAATAGTCTTAAAAAATGCGTTTTCTAGACGTGATCCAAAACGGATATAATACGGATTTTCTGTGACGTTTTTTAAAACGTCGAAATTGGTTTAGAATCGAACAAACGTCTTGAAATATACATTGCAGACCAAAATGGTCCAAAAAAATGCGTTTTCTAGACGTTATAAAAAAACGGATATAATGCGGATTTCCTGTGACGTTTTTAAAATGTCGAAATTGGTTTAGAATCCGTGTTATCCCATTTATCCCTAAAAAAGAACGTCTTCTACACCATGTGTGCTACCTGGGAATAGAAGGAAAGAAGATGACTCTTAAGGGCTCGTTTTCTTTGTTAGACACACTATTAATGAGAACTAACAGACAATAACGCCAAGGAAAGTATAGGGGGTGTTATCTGTAGTATTTAGAATATAAATGTGAAGAAAGTAAAGGGACCGAACCTGCGACCTTCGAATAACGCGTCCGATGCTCTACCACTGAGCTACAGCGGCGGTCATTCTCCCATGTGCATTTAAACCTTGGAGTGCTAGTCAGCGCCCCTCGCAGCCATGGCGGCGAGTGTGGAACACTCTTTTTCTGCCTTTCTGGCGTCACGTAGCACGTGATCTTTTTTTTTTTTTACGAGCTGGCAGCTGACCAATAATCCCTCGCATACTACCTGAAGGCATCCAGTCTGCCAGAACGAGACCCTTGCTATGAATGAAGGAAAGAAGGTGAAACCATAGTGAAACCAAGAACTTCCACGAAAGAACGCGGCATGCAGCACAACAATAACCTCCGTCAGTTGAACCGAGAACGGAGCACAGTAGCAGAACACTGCGAGCGGTTTGACCAATATCCGTCCCGACGACGCGGTGATACTGGCAAAAGAAAGGAACCCTCGCCGGCGGCTCCTCCTCGAATCCTGGCACATTGAGCAGACAACAGGAAACACCAACCGCTCTACGGGGACATTGCCCTCCATCTCCTGCAACCGATCGTTGGAACACAGCGTAAATCAGTATATCAGTTACGTGCTTCCTTTGCTTGCATCATGAGCACGGATTCTCCGCCTTTGAAAAAGTGAAAAATACGTCAATGCACGTTCCGGAAAGAGTGGAGATCTCAACCCGAGTACGAGAGCTGGCTCCTGCCCACTGTGTGCTGCTTTTGTTTGTGCATTGGGTTTATTTGGTTCAATGAAAGCAATGTTACATTAAATGTCACTACATGCCGAAGAATTGACATAGCGTTTATTGTTCAACATTATTTTGATCTCCTCCCAATGGTACAAAAGTGCTCGGCCCAACGCTGGCCCAAGTTACGGTCGTTTTTTTTTTTTTCATTGTATTATACACGCACACGTACAAACGCACGCAAGAGCATACATAAAGTATGGTTGAACCCTCCCCCCCCCCCCCCCCCCCCCCCCATTCCGAAAAAAAAACTTCTATGCCTGTGGGGTTACTGCACATATGCTCGGAGCACATGCAAGGGCGTCCGCAGAAATTTTTCCAGGGGGGTGCATCCACTGGGGGGGGGGGGGGGGTTCAATACCGTGACTTGACCGGAAAGGTTACCCAATAGAAAACCAATAGCCTATGGTTTATGGAACACCTATTGGTCTATTGGTTCTTATAGGTCTATTGGTTCCTATAGGTCTATTGGTTCCTATAGGTCTATTGGTTCTTATAGGTCTATTGGTTCTTATAGGTCTGTTTGTTTTGTATTTGCATATTTGAACTATATTAGCCTATTGGTAATGTATTAGTTTTGTATCTATTTGCCATCCATTAGCCCATCACAAATGGTCTTGCATAAATGCGTAGTTGGGTCAGTTTTCATGCAGAAGACCCACAATGTGGCAGCGTTCTGCAATGATAATCACAGGTGGATGAATGAGGCATATGTTCAATATATTCTCATAATCAAAACTACAAGTGCTTCTTCTGGCCCTTGATGATGTTGGCGATCTGCGGGCGACTATTTGCCAAGGCACTATGTCTTGTGTCAATTTCTTTTGGACTGCCTCATCCGCACTCGAGGAAGTGCCTGAAAGATTCTGTAAACAACAGAGCCATGAAATCAGAAAACAGTAACACATATTTAATTAAAGTTTATACCTTTGAAGCAATGTATAGAAAGTAGGCGGCACAGTGAGAAATTATCTAGACCTTCATTCGCTGCACATGTTCACAATGTTGCAGGAGCTGAACTATAGCAAAAAACTGAGTGAAATATTACACACCCAACTGTGGCTTATTGCGTGAAAGAAAACAGTATATCGGCAAAATTTTGCAGCAAAAAAAGGAAGGAAAAGAAAGGGGCAAATTTTTTTTTAAAAATTAAGCAGCGCCTTATCCCGTTTACACGCTTGCGTCCTGTGTTTTTTGAGCTGTACCCAAGAATGAACTGCAAACTCGTCCTTAAATTACAGCAACTCAATAATCACTATCTGTGACGTGCTCTTTTTCACGATGGTGGTGCGACTATCATACCTAGAGCATGCCACTAAATCTCAACTTAAAGATGGCATGAAATAAATTAAGCTAGGGTAGATTCACGATGAGGCAACAGTAATATGTAAGACTGTAGTAAAGGCAGCCTAGATTCCATATCGTTGCAAGCCCAACACAGCAGTCAGGCTGCAATGAGTTGGATATAACACACGTGCTGCATGTTACGTGCTTATGCAATTAAGTCAACAACATTAATAAATCGCACCAGTGTAGTACATATGCTATGCACATTTCGTATAATGAATTATCATGTGGCCTTCATGTGGTTCTTGTGACATTATGTCGAACAAGTATCATAAGCCGATTGGCGCGCACTACAACACACAAACCGCATCGACTAGAGCGTTTTACTATGAGGCAATAAACGCGTTTTCGGCTCAACATGCACGTTGTAAATACTTACAAAGGGCTTGCGAGACTCGAACTACACTCACGGGCAGGGCGCCTGTCCTTTACCTCTAATCTATGCTACGTTTTTTTGTGCATACTGACAAACACAAAAACAAACTTCAATAATATATGCGCTCAATCATTCAACTTCTATTAGAGCGTGTGGACTTGCAATCGAGGCATCGCTGGTCTCGCTGTCATCAAATACCGGAGACAAAGGACGAGGGACTTGTTTTCCCGACCTTTCGGCTTCGTCCCAAGTTTGGATACAAAAAGAAAGGTGATATCAAATAAATACTAAATAGGAGTAAATGCCATGCCCACTCAACTCACCAAACAATCGGAGCACATGGGCCTCGAAGTATAACCTTGTTGCTCGTCTTGCCATTATTCTTGGTGCCACTTTGTAGAGTCGAAATCGGTCGAAATCCAAGACATTTATGGCTCAGAACGTCTCCATCTGGTGCACGCTGAACACAGTCTTCACGTTATCGTCACGGAAGCACACTAAAGCAAACACCGTGTAAGCAGGCTTACGTGAAGCATCGAGAACACACAAAGCGCGCGCTGCGACAGACACAGAACGTTTTGGCTTAGCTTGGCCGCAGGCTGGGCTTGTCTTCGTATCGGCCGAGCGCGGATGGCGCGCCAAACGCACGGTCGGTCGTGTTTGCAGATCCACAATTCTTTCTCCTGTATCTTTACAGCACTACTTATATTGCTTAGCATAAATAGTTATAAACTTTACATATTATCCAAAGCTTCTCTTAAAGCTTAGCACATGGGTTAGCCTGCTTAACCAAGGAACGTGTAAAAAAAAATAAAAAATGTTCACACATGCAGCGTCGCCACGCCGCGCACCGTCTCATTTTTTTTTTTTTTTTGTCACCTGGCTGGTTCTATGCCGCTTGTGATCTCATGGCGGTTTCTTTATTATTATTCTGTGGTGTCTGTGTTGTCGATTCCTTCGCAAGTTCTTCTTTAGCGTGTCCGCACGGCAGGTACGGAGACACCGTACTGCCGTGGTCGACACGCAGCCTTTTTATAACTCTTTTAGTCGCGCGAGTTGCTAACTGCACACGGTGTCTCACGGTGTACGATTAAGCTCAATCGGGATCAGACTTATCAAAAGTGAATTGATCCCGTCTGCAGCTTGCGTATAATAACCAATCATGATCAAGAAATTTGATCGGGATCGGGTCCGACGCGCTCAATCAGTCATAAGATATTATAAACAGCTACCAATAGGCGGTAGCTGTTTGAACAATAAAACTCCTGTTGGCCTTATACATCTTCTGTGAGTACATTAAGACACCAATAGGTAGCACCTATTTGACCAATACAACTCCTATTGGTCCAATAAGACACCAATAGGTGATGGCTATTGGTATCTATTGGTACCAATAGGAGTCTTATACAACCAATACAGCTCCAATAGATGTCCTATAGAACCAATAGCGATTTTCTATTGGACCAATAGAAGATCCTATTGGTATTTTTGCTAGGGTAGTCAATAATATGTAATAGCGTGCAAAGTTGGCTGGCAATCCTGAAGGCCGTTTCACACGGATATGCGGACCTTTTGTGTGCTAACCAACGTGTGCAGCTTATTGCTACTGCATAGAAAGATATTATCCGAAATTCCAGGGGGAGCAGCCGCCCCCCCTTGCACCCCCCTCCGGACGCCCATGAGCACATGGAGTACTGAGTACAACTTGCTATTGTCCTTGTTCAGGGACCACAACGGCCGCTCGATGCAAAAAAAAAAGAAAAGACAGAATAATCGAGCTGCCGTGGTACCACATTCCTGTGAAAACAAAAGAGAGATAGCAAAAAAAAAAAAAAAAAAAAAACGCCCGAGCAGGGGCTCGAACCCTGGACCGTTAGGTTAAAAGCCTAACGCTCTACCGACTGAGCTACCCGGGCAACGAGAATTCGTGTCGTTATACCGCGAAAAATTAAAAAAAAAGAAAAAAAAAGCTAGAGAGAAATGAGCAATGGTTGTGCATGTGTTTCCGGAATGACATTTAGGCAGGGCTCTTAATTCGTACGTCTTGTGTGAATTTGTCGTCGCTGCTTCGCACGATAGCTACGAATGGTACAGAGGAATATTTGAATGGTTATTATTATTATTATTATTATTATTATTATTATTATTATTATTATTATTATTATTATTATTATTATTATTATTATTATTATTATTATTATCGTTGTTGTTGTTCTTGATCGTCCTACCAATAAACGCTCGCGAATTGCTACCCAAGAACATGCCTTTAAATTGTAACATGCTTTGGGGTTTGGATATGCTGCTACACTCAGGCACGTAGCCAGAAATTTTTTTCGGGGGGGTGGGGGGGGGCAAGGCCTAACCAACTTGGGCCTAACTGTTTGAAAGAAAGTCTTTCTATGGCAAAAAGAAAAAAAAAATGCCCGGGAATATAAAAGGCTGGACAAATTTCGAGGCTCCCCCCCCCCTTGCCTACGTGCCTGGCTACACTCCTCTAGTTCACTGTAATGCTACTACGAGACCCGGTGCACGGCTTCTAAAAACTTGCCGTCATAGTTTTCGGACAGAGGCGCAAAGCAGTAGAGAATCTCGACGATAGCATCTGAGCCTGAACCGTAGCTTTCTCTCTCGGACTTCTTTCGGAAACAGCTCGGGTCAAGAACGCCGATGCAACACCGCACCTATTCGTAAGAAAAACAAAGAGCAGAAAATGATCAGACAAGAAAAGTAAAAAAGAGCACGCCCGAGCAGGGGCTCGAACCCTGGACCGTTAGGTTAAAAGCCTAACGCTCTACCGACTGAGCTACCCGGGCAACGGGAGTCGCCGTCGTTATACCGCGGGAAATAAAAAAAAAAATCATCGTAAGGAGCAAAAAAAGAAAAGGAGCGAGACAATTAAGTGAAGAATGGTTGTGCGTGTTTTTCCAGTACGAAATTTAGGCAGAACTTTTCGTACGCCTTGTGTCAGTTTGTCGTCGCAGCTTCGCACGATAGCTACGAATGGTACAGAGGATTATTATTATTATTATTATTATTATTATTATTATTATTATTATTATTATTATTATTATTATTATTATTATTATTATTATTGAACGCGGCCTGCCAATCAAGGGAGAGAGGGGTTTATTATGACAGAAAAGCTGAGAGATCGGCCCGAATTAGAACACTGTAGCCTGAATCAATTCATTTTCTGACCTGCTACTCATCGTTAGGAAAGGGGAGGGAAAAAGAGGAGAGAAGATGTTAACGATCCTGCAAATCAACGTTCGCTACAATGATTTGGCGGCTTCTAAAACGTCGCCGTGTTTGTTTTCGGTCAGAGGCGCAGAGTAGCACAGAATCTCGACGATAGCATCCGGTGAGAACGCCCTTGAAACACTGCAAAAAGAAAAAAACAAAAAATGATGAGACAAAAAAAAAAAAACCCACGCCCGAGCAGGGGCTCGAACCCTGGACCGTTAGGTTAAAAGCCGAACGCTCTACCGACTGAGCTACCCGGGCTGCTGTATGGTGTCGTCGTTGCTGGGCAGGAAATAAAAAAAAAAGAAAAGAAAACAAACACAAAACTATAAATGCATACAAATTAAGAATAAACGTGCGTGTTTTAACGCAGAGTTTCCGCAGGACTTTTAATGTGCGCGTGTCTGTGTCAGTTTGCAGTTGCTGCTTCGCACGTGATCGAGGCTCGTTGCCTGCCAGCACGGTTAAAAAAGAAAAAAAAAAAAAACCCAGACTATTTTAGGATAATAAGTGTTTCCCCATCACAAAGCTTCGCCATGCTTGGAAATAATCCATGTAATATGGTCCCGACAACAAGTGTGCGCACTAAGCAACAACGCTCTTCAAGTCAACGTTGCTTCAAGTAAGGTCAGTAAGGTTGAGATGCTATGTGGTTGAGATGAGAGAGACGACACGCTTGGTCATTCCGTTGTATTCAAAACAAAAGAGAGAGTCTTTCCTTCACTTTCATTTTTAAGCCAAATTAACGCCTTTTTTTTTTTATAAAAGAGGCGTTGCCCGAATATTTGTATTTTGACGCTACATTGTGTACGCTACAGATTGTCTCAAGTCGTAACGGAGCTGGTTAAAAAGTTGAGTCAAGCAACAAGCCAATCCACTTGGAAACGCATGCTGTCTGCCCAAGTCTGCCTTGCATCTGGCTGTCTGGTGTTCTTACAGTGCTGTTGCCGCTGTCGTTTACCATGTCAGCCGACAATGAAAATGTCAGCGCGTCAAAGAAACGACGGGTTGGCTTTGAGGAGGAAGTAGGGATTACAGAATTCGTTGGAAAACACAAAGGCTTCAATGGCGTGTTGAAACAAAGGTGAGATGTCTAGGAACAGATCTGAGGCGGTATGAGCCTTCAACTTGTTTTACAAGACTGCGTTATCCTAACGCAAAGCAGAGACATAATAGCCGCATCACGGGAGTTTTCGGGCTGTCGATATGCACTTTGCTTCATCCTAGTCATATGTAATACACGACGATTGAGTTTATAGTACTCTCGTTCTTAACACGCTAGTTAGCGTTGACTAACAAAACTTCTTATGCGTGCTGAATTCATTTAGTTAATAGCTTCATTTGAGTAAAATTGCCATTCGGGAGACCTTGTAGCACATTGTGTGTGTCTTCGCTAATTGCCAATGCTCTCGAGTTTCGTCATGCGTGCGTGAAGTATCGCAAGAAGGTGGGCAAATACAGCCAAGTGCTTTCTTAAGATGGCATACAGCGCTGTTTGACGCACAATCATACAGATTCATAAAAAAAAACAACCATGTATGTTTCCTGTTAGCTTTTAAAATGATTTGCGCATTTTATTTAGGGATCTTCCATGCGCTGCTTGTAAAATAATAAATTTTAAGAGTAAATTTGATGCCCCCCCCCCCTTATTTTTTACTGCACGTTGTTTGAAACCGCCGTTTTAGAGCACCAGCATGGGGGTGATGCGATGTTTGCGATGTCACATTAATGTTATCAAAACATCACATGCAGGTTCTTTCATTACTTATGCAGAGGCGTTCCTACCATGTCGTTATCACATTAAAGCAGATTAACGGCAACTTGTTTGTCATCAAAGTCGTCATCATGGAGTGCCAGTACGTTCTGAAGCTGCATCCATGATGTCACGTGCAAACTATCTATTGAAATCTCCATCCACTGAAGAAGGGCATAACTTAATCGCCCTTCTTTTATTGTGCTACACACAGGTATTCAGACTTCTTGGTGAACGAGATCGACCCATCTGGATCCATAGTGCGACTGGAAACGCTGGAGCCTCCACCCGAGCCGAAGCCAGATACGAGTTGGGCGGACGATAATGTGACTACTGAGGCGAAGCAACACTTGGAGCTGCTGGCCGATGGCCAGCGTGCCGAACCTGTGGTCATTCCGGTGACTGGACTGAGCAAAGAGCAACGCGGTCAGGTGCATGCCTGGATCCGCGCCCACTGGCCTCACCTGGAGAGCCACACGACAACGGATGGCACTGTGCGTGTAAGCCGCTCCACGGCGCAGCGACGGCGTGCTACGCCGTGGCCCTCAGGCCGTCCAAGCTACACTACCTTCGTGCTGTACAAGGAGAATATGGACACTATCGAAGCTGTCAACCGGATAGCCACGTTTCTTGGGTACGATAACACTGAGTATGGTAACACTTTACATGCAGCCGTTCAGGTAAACCCAGCCACTCGGCTGCTGTGACACTGTGGCAGTAGCCTTTTGGGGCTTGCACAAGTAACCACTCTTCTGCCTAAAGGTCAGTAGGGGTAGTGATGTGGGCTTGTTGGTATGTCATTTTCACTTTGTAATAGTGCAGCAAAGAACGAGGACACACAGGGAAGGAGACATCTGACAACACACAGTGCTAACTTCCAACAAAAGATTTATTTCGGTTTTTAGTGCAATTTTCATGTGTCATTCGATGTCGAAGGCCGTAAGTACTGCTGAAAAACAGAAGTAAACCTCTTGTAGGAAGTTAGCACTGGGTGTTGTGAGATGTTTCCTTTGCTGTGGATCCTCATTGTTTTTTGCACTATTACAAAGCCTAAAGACCGTCGCTTCATTTACTGTTTCCCATCTGTTCTTGGTCTAATTGTCTGTTGGATTAATTTGGTTGTGTCTAACAAAGAAACGAGCCCCTAGAAAAATTCCCCTTCTTCATAAGACACACATTTGTAACACAACAGGCTTTACTCACATACGAAGCATGAAATGTACCACAGCAGTCCACTCAACTACAACAACTCAGAGGTGCGCAGGCTTCCCAGGAACATGCCAGCACATAGTGGCAGACAGACGAGCGCGCACAGTGCCCACATAGCGGCCTGCTGCAAGTTTGAGACACGTGCAGCTCTTTACAGCACTGACAGAGTGGTGCAGCCTACTGTGAGAGTGAATACCAGACAATTCTTGTGTGTGGCTTATTCCACTACTTACAAGAATTGGTTTAAAAATGCATGGTTGCAGAACACTGTCGCTTGAGAGTGCATTCTGCAATCAGTGTCAGTGTTCCCATATGACAGTCTGCTAATGGCTGTAGTGGCAAAGTGCAGTCCAAAATGCCATTAAGTTTCCCAATGTGACCAAGTTTTAACTGGCCGCGACTCGTCATTGTAATGCATCACATCATGGCTTCATTTTTATTTCAGTCAGACACTGGCATGTTTCTTCCTGAATTGTTCGGTTGTTATTACCCGCAGGTGTCAGGCATGAGTGTACTCTAGTGTTTAGCTCAGTGATTCTGAAGTACAATTCATTAACCTGCGGAACGCTGTATGACTGAAGGTATTTGCACCAAACTAAGGTAGAGTTCAAACACATGTATAGCATGTAGTGTTGAGTGATTTCTCTTGGGTGAAGAACATCAGATACAGAGTGGTCTTGTGTTCATTGCAGGATGCGTCCATCGTTCCTGGGGTACGCGGGAACCAAGGACAAACGGGCAAAGACCTGCCAACGGGTCTCTTGCCACCGGCTGCCAGCAAAAAAGCTACTGGACCTCAACCGAAGACAGGGTCTTCGGGTGGGCAACATCACGTAGGCTGAGCACCTTTTATTCCTTGCATTGTTTTTTTCTGTGTTAATATACAAGATCCACTTTGAAGTTTTGTGATGTGGGTGTATGAAGCTCATCAGTAAAAGTTGGCATATTGCCTAGAGTGAGGTCACCAGCACATCTGCTGTAGTACCAACCTGCGCAGGTAGCGCAGCACAGAGCATTGTGGCGTCGGCAGCTGGCACAAGTCGGCGCTCAAAAAGGCATGTAATAAATTTTATATTGACACTTGGAAAAAACAGTTGGTGCTTTATCCCTGTGAAGTAGTATGGATTGAGTGGGAATAATTAGATAAACGATAATGGGGGGGTAGAAATGAGAGAAAGTACACTCACGTACAATACGGGTTCACTTTGTCGACAGAGGATCAATTTGCCTTCAGACTTGATCTCACCAGTTCTGCAGCTCATTGAAAGCCACAGGTTGCGCCAGCCATTCAGAAAAGAGAACCAGGAGGAGGCGTTCCTCCATTGACCATATCTAGTGGCCCTCTGTGTTGCAGACTAAATGAAAGCATCATGGCAATAATGGTAACTTGCGATGGCCGAGTTAATCTCGTGTCTCTGAAACGCGCAGTCGGTTCTCATTACTGATGGACTGATGCAATACCTAGCTTTCGCTGTAGTGCACATAGTCAGTGAGATGTATTTAGGCAGTACTGCCCACTGTCATGATGAACCACTGCGCAACTACCGAAATGAGGACGATTAGAAGAAGGACGAACAAGGTTCTGACTTACAACTGGTTTATTTTCTTCAGAAACGAGCATATATAAGTGGCACGGAAGAGGAAAACAATGTAGAAACAACAGAAAAAGCAGAAAACCACATGAACTACATGTTCAGCATTGCTTATATGTATATGTGCGTTCCCGAAGAAAATAAACCAATTGGAAGGCAGCACCTTGTTCATCCTTCTTCTTATTGCCCTCGTCTTGGTGGTTGTGCTGTGGTTCATCATTCATCACCAACTCGTCCAAGTTTTCACTCTACCATGCCCATTTTCATGTTTTGGTAAACCTGCAGTCAGCACAGTTTATGAAGAAAGTGCCCAAATTGCTGAAGACGTAGCAAAGGCAGACAAATGCACATCCTCCGTACAAGTGCCAGTATTGTGGCACCTGAAAAACGCACCTGCACACTGACAAAACACAAAATTTCTGAACAAGCCGGTTACATGCCTTCAGTAAAATTTGGCTTTCAGTAACACTATGAATGAAGTTTCACTTACACATTCGCTGGTTTTTACCCGAAGTGGTAGTAGCCGCAGTTGCTATGGTTGTAGTTACCTTACTCCCAATAGGAGCAGAATCCAAAATTTCAGAGAAACCCCCACTTCAGCTTGCCCCGTATTGGAATCATAGCTCTTGCACATAGTAAAACCCCAGAATTTAATAAGTCATTGCTCCTTGTAAATGCATAGTAAGCTTCCAGTGTATCTTATGTGGTCTATTCATTACATCTATAGTGCTTAAAATCTACACTTATATGCTTTGTCCAACTTTTGAGGCCTACTGCTCCTCTATTTGTGATAACAGTTTAGATGGCTGCGTGACACTTGTTCTGGATGTGCAAGATTGTTTACTATTTAATGATTGCCTGATGGAATTGGTATACCTGCTGCCTGGAATGTGTCAGAGCAATTCAGTAGGGCTTTCGGTACAGTACCAACAACAGGAACTTATGAGCCACTACAGCGAGTGTCAAGCACACACTGCAGCTTCAGGAACAGGAAGCCACGTTTGTCACTCAATCATTGCTGGAGGTGTGGCAGATACAATGCACGTCAGGGTTAGTGTAATGAGAGGCGGCAGTTATTGTGAAACAGAGTTTCTTCTCCTACTCTGCTATTAAGAAATTCTTGCAGTAAAGTGTCTCTAGGTTGGACCTTTGGAAGCACCGCTAAAAAGAAAGACATTAAATGAACACGGTTTAGAGGCGCTCTGGAAAGTAATGTCTGACTGTTTCGATTCTGTGCAGGTTTGAAAATGCAGCCATCAAGCTAGGTGACCTGCAGGGGAACCGGTTTACCATTGTCCTGAGGTAACATGTTGTTGTGGTCGCGAGTATGGTTTTGTAACTTCACGAGGCTTACAACTTAAACTGCACTGCATGGTACTGAAGAACTTTAGTCATTCGCATCATTTAGGTCAGTTCGTAAAGCAGTACCTGTGAGTTGTGATTTTGTTATGTGAACCTCATTTCATTTAAGCCGTTCCAGTGTAGTTTTGTTCCGTCTCTGTAATTGCGATCAGGCTTTGACATGACAAATTATCGTACATGGTGAATTAAACTTGAAATGTTTCTCAATAATAGCAACATTCAATGAACAACGGTTGGCAGTTAGCTCCCAAGAATGTGTGGAAGAGCACGTTTATGCAAACTGGTTTCTGGGGCAACGATCATTGGTAGGATATTTAGTTTACAGAAGCATAAAGATGTGCTGAGGTGCATGTGGTGTGCAATACAGTCATGAACAGACTATCCTTATAGAGAACAGTGCACAATCATTGCATTCTGCGAGTGTTGCACATGGTGGCAGAAGTTTGGAGGCTAGCAAAGAAGCATGAAGAATCCCACAGAGGATGATGTAACGAAAAACAATAGGCATACTGTAAAGGGACACTTAAACGAAACGCAAAATTAATTTAGACTAGTAAATTATGTCTTGACAACTCTATTGTTGTTAATTTTGTCATCATTGGTTTATTAGAAGAGAAAAATGAAGTTCAAGCTTCATAACTGAATTTCATGTCTAAACCTTGAGCACATGAACATCAGGATGACATCACAGGTTTCAATCTTCTCTTTTTTTTTCGTATTTTGCTGAGTAATAACAACTCAAGTTAGCCTGCAAGTAAAATTTAGGTGACCATCGTTTGCTGTAAATGTCTAACAAGGCTCTCTCTAAGTTGTTTGTCAATTCCTTGTATGAAAGATTCCACTGTAGCAATAGATTTGGCATTTCTTCAGACTGATGCATTTTGCATTTCATAGCAGGTTCGTGGTGACTGAGAGTAACATGATTTTATTATGTTCAATACCCAGTCAACCATAGCAAAGTGAGTGTGCACCTGTCTAGGGGACCGAACTAGATGACATGCTCACTACTTCTGCTACTACACTGACAATGGCCGTTCTCTGTAGAATGTTTTCAATTAAAAACAGCGATGTGCTTGCATAGCTTACCATCGTTTGCACTATGCGTTCTAATCCTTGCCGTGCGCCTTTGCTTTTCAGAGACGTGGACGGCACAAAAGCTGACCACGAGGAGGCGATGCAATCGCTGTCGGCGAATGGGTTTCTGAACTATTATGGCACGCAACGTTTTGGCACCACATCGGTGGCTACTCACCAGATTGGTCGGTGAGCGCTGCCTTCCTCTGCCATTCTTCGTTGCAGTGATCTGTATACAGTGACAAGTCAAAAATACAAAAGTTCCTCACACGAAATTGGGTGCTGCCCCTGAAGAGGCTGCATCTATAGTTGGTATTTGTTTACGGCCATTAAAAGACAACGCACTGAAAATGGAGATGGAGGAGGGTGTAGAAGCGACACAAGTGCCGACCTTCAGCTGGAAACTTTAACAAGGGAGCGAGCTAAGAAATTCTTGCAGTAAAGGTTCATAAAGAGGCAACGAAGCAAAAATTGCTATGATTAGTGTCAGTAAATTACCTTTTCACAATACCAAAAAGTAGTTAATTCACTGCTAGTGTTTTGATCAATGTCCTTAATGAGTGAAAGAACAGCTGCATGTATTAGTGCACGGGCCACACTGTACTTGCTGGCACACTGAAACTAAGCAATACACATGCTTATGCTAGTGGAAAGTTCATGTACATGAATGAATTGGCTTTGTATGATTTGGGTTTATTTTCTTCCCTTTGTACTTTTTAAGTGCCTGAATTATTAGTTATGCAAAGTTGTCATGTTGAGCTGGAGTCGTGTGACGCAAAGGCACGCATCTAGACTGTGTTGTCTGGTGGGTATGCATGCATCCTTTTTCTCCACGGCAGCAAGGGATTTCACGTCTGACTAAAACTATTTCATTGGCCATCCAGCAGTGTACCTCCAAATCTGGTCCTTACCGAGTTTACCATTTTTCTGCAGGGCTCTTCTGAAAGGCTGCTACGAGGAAGCAGTTGACTTGGTGCTTCAGCCACGGGACGGGGGTAGGTGGCATGTTATTATTGAAAAGTACTGCAACGCTCTTGTAAAGAGCGGCATGCATTGACCGTATCTGTGGTGTCTGCCTTGGCATCTGTTAAAATAATGCAGGAAGTTTGCACTAAGTCGCGCAAAGCTTGGCACAGCGAAGCATGGGCCCGTTGCCGCTCACGGGGTAACCTATTTCTCTATATTTCTCTGTAGGTTTGGGCGGCCTTCTTTGTTTTCCTTTAGTTTTCTCTTTTTTTTCTCCCTCTCTTTCTTTTTTCTCTTGTCTCTGTTATTCTGTCTTTTTTGGCTCTGTTTATTTCTATTTCTTTCTCTCTCTCTTTTTCATTGAATTTCTTTGCTATCTTTGTCTCACTCACTCTCAATTTCTCGCTTGCTTCATCTTTCTTTCTATCCTTTTCTCTCTTTCTCTCTATTTCTCTCTTTCTCGTTCTTTATATGCTATACTTTACTCTCTCCCCTCCGCCTTTGCCTCCTCCTCACCCTCACATCTTTCCTCCTAACCCTCACTTCCCTTTTCTGCCCATAGAGTTTCCTAAAATTAACTAGAGGGGACTCTAGTGCTGCGATCGTTCAGCCACCATGGGAATGATGGGTAGTACACGGATTTGCCTAGTCTTCGTGCTTGCGGGCTTTGAACACACTTGTGGCTTCGTTTATTGTTGTGTGTTGATTTTCTTTTGGATAAAAGAATAGACCATTGGGAACTTCGTGACCAAATTTCAATTGGTGAGCCTAAAAAGGTTAAAGTGGTGAAGTGTAGCTGCTGACTCTTGCTCAGCTTTGTTTTGCGACAAATCGGATACAGGCAATGCTGAGCCAAATGGGTCAATAATATTGGGTCACGACACGTTACACCGAGCCAGAACAGCTTCGCTGTTAAAATGCGCTGGCACAGAGTCATATAAGTATTAGGGATGGGCAAATAGTGAATTTGAGGTTTGAAGCGAATGCGAAGCGAATAGTGATTTGCTCGAATAATTTCGAATCGAATAGTTCGGATAGTATTTACCACATGTTATTAAGAAAAATGAGCATTTTTGTCATGACCCTTGCACAATATTTTTTAGAATTGGAACTAGGTATGAGTCACTTTTTTGGCTTGAAATGAAGTGGAAGCAGCCTTGAATAGTATCAAGATTTGAATAGCACCAGGATGCAAATTGTGAGTGGTGCAATACGTTACAATTTAAAGATTACTACACTTAGCTCATATAAGCCCATATAACACGCTTTTAAACTTTAAAAAAATATGTACATTTAACCTTGAAGTGTGGCTTCGCGGCAGTGCAGATGTCCCCTGGACGGGTTGTTTCACTGCACAGCAACTAGACGCTGCAGTGAAACCACCTTTACAGGGAGTTATGTGCGGTCGAATGTATACATATATTCGTTCATTTCGAATACTTCGAAATTTCGAATACTCTAAATTCGTATCGAAGCGAATTCGAATACTGTAATATTTTTTCGAATATTTGAAACGCCCGAATATTCGCCCATCCCTAATAAGTACTAGTGCGCAAGTATTGCTTTATGTAGCATGGCCACGCAATGTGGACAAAATTCCGGCCGAAGCTTGTGAATAGCCCAGAACAGAAACTACACTGGCCTATATGATTACTTTTGCCTTGCACCACCTAAGTATTGTGCCATTGCTGCAGCCCCACCTCATTTTCTCTTTAAGTGCAGAGCACTACAGGGGGCCGGGCTGTCGTATGCTGTCGTAGCTTGGCGTAACGCGGGCAAAACCACGAATAGCGTAGCCATCTGTAACATATTGAGCACGTGCTCACGCCAAGTCTCCTTCCTCTTGTTCTTCGAGCGCATTGATGATGATAAGTGTGGAACACTTTAGGGGCCCGGCAAAACCATGTATAAAAATAGAAAAAAAAGAGGAAGCAAGCGAGAAATAGAAACAGAGAGAAAGAAAAGGAAGAAAATAGGAAGAGCAAGAAAGAGAAAGCAATAGATAAAGAGAGGAAGAAATAAATAGAAATGAAGAGAAAAAAAGACAGGAAAAAAATGGAAAAAAAAAGAAAGAGAGGAGGAAAAAAAAGAGAAAACTGAAGAGACACAAAGAAAGCTGCCCAGCTCCACACTTCCTTCAGGCTTGGCGCCCCTAGTGCAAAGCTGCCTTAATTTCTTTTTCCCTTCCTGTGTGCTTCACGATGCATTTCCAGTGGCAGCATTGCACACTCTGTGTTGGACGAAGAACTGAACTCGCACGCTATGGTTAGTAATGTTCCACAGAGTGCGTGTCACATGTAAATGTGAATTTCACTCTCTCTCTCTCTTAAAGTGCAGTGCCCTTGAAAGGAAGGGAACACGGCCTACTATTTGAAATTTTGAGCATTTCTGTGCCGAGCAGGTGTTTCATACTTTGCAGACACTATTGTTACCCAAAAAGCTCCGCGCTTGTTTGTTTGCAATGGCCAAACCTGTTCGATGGGTTTTGCTAAGCCCTGGGCTAGTCGTTAAAAAGGAGAGTACAGGAGTGAAAAATACAGCATGCCGTCTACTTATGTACAGTGTCAGCTAATGCATTCATGAATGGGTGATGGTCCTCTGTAGTAGCTATCTTTGCAGAAAGGTGATCTCACTCACTGGAACGGCGATTGCATGCAGGAGCTCTTGCAGAGTGCCGCGCAGAGTGGGCAAGGTCGAAGGACGCCACACAGGCTCTGGCAAAGCTACCACACCGGGGTTGCATCGAGGGTCTGTTGTTGCGTGCTCTGACCAAGGGGGGTGCCACAAACTACCTCGGTGCCTTACTTGCTCTTCCGAGGAACGTGCGCCTGCTGTACCTGCACGGATATCAGAGTTACGTGTGGAACCGGCTCGTGTCACGGCGGGTGCAACGATTCGGCCTAACCGTGCTTCCAGGGGATCTGCTCATGACACCCGGTTTGTGTGCTTTCGTGTTCCTCGTCGTAGCCTTGCTGTCTGCTGCTTGTCAACTGTTTGTGGTCTGCTCATTCGTGATTAGGCTGTCACCCAGCTTGTCCGTGAAGGATATGGGTGTGACCCCGCTGCAGGACACCCATACCTTTGCAATACTGTTATGAGCAGCCTCATCATCAGGCAGCAGACGTTTTAGTAGTGCATCACTAGGAAGAGATTTTAACAGTGGAGCCGTTCTACGCCGAGCCTTTGATGTGCGATGCAACACGATTCGGTGGGACACAGGTCACGTGACCAGAGGGGGGACTGAATAAGGAAATAAAACGAAATTATTGTGATACTCGAAATGAGACTAAGCTGTCTTAGTCTTCCCTCACATAAACTCGCAGATCTCTATGCTTGCTGTGCAAGAAGTAGAGTTAAAAAAGCAAGCCAAGCAGTATAGAGCCCTAAAAGAAATTATTGTTATGCCAAAGATGCCATTGTATTGTGTTTTGCTTTATACACCTTTCCATGCAAGGTGGTTTTTTTTTGGGGGGGGGGGGATCTTGATAATTTCATGTAGTTTCGTAATATGTTCCTTTATTTCCCCCCTGTTTCATATCTGTCTACAGATGGTTCTAGTGCAGTTTGCTATTTAAATGACCTTGTCCTGTATAATCTTGAACCTCTTTTTTTGTAACACAGATATTAAAGTTAGTGGTTCTTAGCTGAAACTTAAAAAAGCTAAAAAAAATCTTTAGTCTGATTGTGCATTGGCAGGTCATGACTGTGGCAATTGCAGGTGGCAGTGAAGAGGAGCCGAGGATAGCCGGCCCAGAAGATGTGGCATCTGCCAACGTGCAGACACTAGTGTTGCCACTTCCTGGCCACAGTGTCCGGTACCCACAGAATGAAGGTAACTAACCCAGCGGTATGATTGTCTCTCTGTAAGGGCTCAAAGTACATAACTCACACAGTAGCTGTGCATGCGTATGTGTGGTGCTTGCTTGGCGTTTCGGGGAAGGCTACAGGTTATTTTAAACGTTGTCTTTGTATGGTACCCTAACCATTGCAAGCGCTGCAGTGAACACAAGCTTAGCCATGAAGGGATCACATGTTGTACTGCGAAAAAAACAAGGTAATGACAAGTTGATCAAGGAGAGCTTTGTTTACATTCCGCCTCCAGTGACATCAAGCACTATGCAAATGCCTGCTGGCATAAAAAGTAGGGGTGTGCGAATATTCGAAATTTCGAATATTTTTAGAATAGTGTTTGCTATTCGATTTGATTCACACTGGAATTTTACTATTCGAACTTCCCCAAAACAAATACAGTCAACGTCCAATTGAAAGTGACCCCTTCAGATTTTCAGTATGCTTCACCTCATTACACTCGTATTGCGGCAAAGCTGCCTTTCAAGCTTCGTTACGGTCGAACTTCGCCAAGACACAGTCAACGTTTAATTGGAAGTGGTCCCTAGATTTTCAATATGCTTCACTTCATCACACCCCGGTATTGCGGCAAAGCTGCCTTTCAAGCTCCGTTAACGGTCGCAAATGTATTAACTCAATAAAACGCTGGTTACAATATGGAGATGAAAGATGTGGCGGAGGTGGGGGCTCAATTAATGCTGTTTTGGACCTGAAATTTGGGCAGGAAGTCCGAAAAATCGGAAGCCGAAGCTTTTTAGTACCAAGTATTTCGGATATTCTTATATATCGACGTCTACGAGGCAGATTTGGAACTCCGGACTTGAAGGGAGCACACCCTTGTCTGCCACATCAGTTGGGCTTCCACAGAAGCTGAAAGAGGAGAAGAGGCTGAGGAAATGGCATTTTTGCCTATCACGTGCAAAGTGTTGTCGGCAACACTTTGGTTGCACCAAATCATGTACATAAATACAATTCGGCCTCTACATTGCCTGATTTTTGATAAGGCAACTATGAAACGTCATCCCGCCAGCGCTTCATCAACCTAGCGAAAAGAAACACTTTCATGTTGCTATCTCATAAGAATATGCTTAAGAGTCCTCTATAACTTTTTTTTTCTGCAATTTCGCTTCGAAGTATTAGAAAAATATTCTAGAAATATTCGAGAAATATTCTAAAAAAAAAACCCGCATTTCCCCGAAGGGGAGTATGAGGAAGTGCGAAGCACGGGCTGATGCTATGAGGCGGCGCGCACGACTAAACTGCAGAGCCGAGCGAAGGAGACGGCAGCGAGAGAGCACGCGCCAGCCGACCCACGGAGGTCTGGCCGTTTTTAAGTGCAAAGCACTTTCACTGATGATGATGATCTGTCTTCCGAACTCGTTCCAAAGAACCCGCAACGCGTTCAACTTGTTGGCGGCGTTGCGCACGCCCGAGATGGGGCTCAGGTTGTTGTCGAACCACAGTCGATCGCACACCGCGCAGCTATATCCGAAGCTGCGGTCCAGGAAGTCTCGCTTGAAGCGCGCGTCCAGCCAATCGAATTCGAGGGCCCGTGCTCGCTCGCGCATCGCGCGTCCCCGCGCCAGATCGGCTTCGGGGTGCTCGGCTCGCTTCGCACGCTTTCGTTCGGCGTCTCGCCGCCGGCCTGCATCACCACAGGCAATGCGCGGGGCGCGCGCAGCCACGGAGCGGAGGGCGGAGCGCGCGCAGTCACGTGGGGCGTGACGTCGCTGCGCCGTTGCTACAGACGCTCCTCTCCTCTGCTCGCGCCGTTGCTATGGGACGGCGGACACAGGGTCGCTTATAAAGTGCATTCGCACTTAAAACATTCGATTCGATTCGCACTCACACTTCAATATTCGAATTCGCTTCGCACCCAAAATTTTGCTATTCGCACAGCTCTAATAAAAAGCAAAGGTTGCAGCACCTACAGCAAATACACATAATAGAAGCTGCTAGCATATTGTTGAAGGATGAACGCTTTCCTCCTGTTATGGTGCAAGCTCTTGTGGTGGTCAAAGAGAAAGAGAGTTTGGCAGCCTTCATCAGTTTTCGCTTTGTCAGTAAAGGTTGCCAACATGCGGACACCTGCTTTGCACGTTGGTTCAAATCTCCCAGCACCTCTGCTTTGTTCCCCTGCTCCCCTCCTCTGAGAAATTGAACTGTGCTCTGTTGTGGGCTGCAGAAGATAGCGCCACATTTCGTTTTCTCACCATGACCACTTCTGCCCCTCCAAGAAATATGACCAGATGTATGAGGGCCATGCATGAGCTCTAGGCAGCCTCCTTTAGCTCAGTGTTGCGGACTGTACCGATAGGAAATACAGTACCTAACAAAGTGAAGTGCAGCATCTGTGTTCTCATTGATTGGTTTCTCAGCTTAGCTTTTTAGTCCACAGTGTGACTTGCATCACAGTACTAATGCAGCCTTCCTTATGGTAGGCAGGATGGCATGACATGGTGCTGTAGTGCTGCCTTGTTATGCAGTTGCTGATTGGTACAAAGAAATACTGGCTGAAGATGGACTCACCCTGAATTCCTTCAGTGAACAGAAGCACAGGTTCGTTCACTTTCAGTTGTTTACAAGTGTTTTACAAGCATGAACTGTACCAGGACACCATTTCACTGCCACAAGATTTTCTACAACTCCTGCTCCGCACATTTATATTTGTGTGAAGTGCAGGATACGAAGTTCATTGAATTCTAAAACAAGTGCAGTTGTAGCCAAGATGTTTTCATGTCCCTTGTTATGACCTTGCACCTTTTCAGTTACGTTAGTTCAAATTTAAAACATTTACGTGCTTTACTATCATAGTTGTTCCATATCTGAATTTTCGCATTGAAGGTGTTCCCAAATTTTTAACAGCGGAGCTGTTCAAGGCGGCCATTAGTCCGTGAGCTGCGAACAGGAATGATCATCACCCTGAACCGGCACACGCTCTCTTCGTCCTCTTTTTCATCGTTGTCTTCATCTTCTGCTTCACTCCTAGAACATGTTGGCTGATTTCTCCAGCGTGGGGTGCAATAACTCTGATGGGCGATAAGAGTACAGAGAGAGAGAAATAAAGATAGAGAAAGAGAGAAATTCTAAGGGGGGAAAGTTTCTTCACAAGGCGAGATTCGAACCCGCGTACCCACGATCCATAGGCGAGCATCAACCACTAGGCTATCATGGCAAATGTAAAGGAGGAAGACATGTAAAGGGTGATGAGGAAGGGAGAGAATAATGCGTAGCATAGAAAGAGAAAAATAGAAAGAATGAAAGGCAGAAAGTGAAAGCGGATAGAAAGAAGAAAATCAAAGAGAGAAAGATAGAAAGACCGAGAAAGAAATACATAGAGAGAGAAAAGAAAATAGAAATAAGCAGAGACAAAGAAGACATACGCAAAAAACAGACAGGAGAGAAAAAGAAAGAAATAGAGGAAGAAAGAAAGAAAATTCACAACACTTAGCAAAACAGCTACAGCTACGTGCCCATCAGCTCCGCTGTCTCTTTAGCATTGCACCTCCAGTGCAGGCTACGCTGATTTTTCGCTTGTAATTTAAAAACACAGTTTGAGGCTCTCACTCTCATTCTTATCTCCGCGCTCTGGGGACTACACCAGAGGGGATCGAGTAACTAGATTGTGAAATTTGCTGGCATGAAATCTAGTTGATTGATGCAGGGCAAAGATAACTACAGATTGCTGCGACGTTTCCTCTTACAGCTAAAGTAGGACAGTGATGATAATGGTGATGCTGGTACTTGTGTTACTTATATGTAGGTGCAGACGAGGTTGCATGCGAAAAGCGAATTCTGTGGTATCTGTTGTTGTTCCATAATTTACTCTTAGCATAACTTAACAGCTACAAGTGCTGTGTTGTACTACAATGAAGTATAAAGAGTAAGCAGTTGAAAGTTAGTATACAGTATATATATTGATTTTGGTGTCTCATGGTAGCGAGAGTCTGGTTCAGTGGTACAGTGGTTACAGTGCTCGGCTGCTGAACCGAAAGTCGCAGGTTTGATCCCAGCCGCAGCAGTTGCATTTTGATGGAAGCAAAATGCTAGAGAACCGTGCACTGTGCGACGTCAGTGCACTTTAACCCTTTGCGGTTCGTTGTTGGGCCCCTGCCAACAACGCAAGCCGGCCAACTCGAATGGACGGAAGGTGGGTAAAGGTTTCGGACCCCTTTGCGGTCCGAAACGCGTGCGTTTTCTCACTAAATTATGTGCCACACATAATTTTGTGAGAAAACGCACGCGTGAATCAACCGGGAAAGAACTTTTCCAGCAGTATCCAACCACGGACTGCTGCAGCTGTGTTGTGTTGTCGGGCAGGGGCCAACAAGAGATCGCGCAGGGTTAACACCAGATGGTCAGAATTTCCGGAGCCCTCCACTATGGTGCGCCTCATAATCATATTGTGATTTTGGCACGTAAAACCCCAGATATTATTATCTTAGGTGCCGAGCAGAACACAAAAGAACAAACGAACATGGACAACAGCAGCCCTGTTTATCCATACTCTTGCTTTTGTGTTCTGCTTGGCACCACATCCCTGTGAAGAGAACACCGCTGTGAGCCCGCTTTGTTTGAATAACTGAAAACTGGATTGTTGTGCTGCAGGGAGTTGTCGATGAGCGGCTGCTACCGACACCTGGTTGCCGTACCTCGAGAAGTGCAGTGGCAGGAAGTGAGCTACACAGACCCCCAGGCTGCACTGGTGCTCAGTGATCTTGACAGACTGCAGGGCCTGCCAGAGCCTCAAAGCTGTGAAAGTAAGCGTTTAAGGCTTTTGTGTTTGTTATTGCTAACTAAAGTCAAACCTTGATATAACGAATGTGGATATAACAAATTATCAGTTATAACGAAGCAAATGAGAAATAGCCTTGCCACTGATACATTGCAGCGACTCTATGTTGATAACTTAAAAATTCGATCCTAATCACAGTTTGCCTCGACTTTGCTTCCAAACAAAACAAAAAATTTGGATTGTATGTATGCTTTTCTACGATACAGTCAACTGCCGATTTTTCGGACTCCCTAGGGACCGCGAAATCGCCCGAAAAAACAAATTCATGCTTTTTTTATTCTGCTCAAGTGGTCAAATCGCCACAGCCACATCCGAAATAGCTTTAATGCCTCCGAGTACAATTATCAGGCATTTTGGTGCGCGCCCAAGCTCTCGCAAGTACATTCGGTACCTGCCGCGAACACCGCTTAACTACGCGTACGTGTCAGCTTCCACTGTTGCATCTCGTGATGAGCGCCGCTAATAGCAAAGCGCGGAATATATTACGACTATCTCGCATGAAGCGTTTGTAAACGATGACGCGGAACACAAAGACTGTGGTGGAAGAGCGGACGACTCGTCCGGCTTTCCCCGATGCGTGTGCACATGTAAACATGCGCACACACATCGCCGAATCGCCGCCGATACACAGCATTCGCTGCCGCGTCAAGCCAATCGTTTCTAGTTGTGTGCAGCACATCGCCAACTAAGCTGACGCCGTCACTTTACTGTTGCTGTATCGTACGCACGCATTTATCATGAAAGGGTTCGTGATGCGCACTTAGTTCCTGACCGCACACGGGCGTGGCAATGGCGAGCTGGTTTCGTCCGCGAAGGCAACGCGTCTACGCGGCGCACTTGGCGGTCTCGCACAAAGAGGCAGCAAGAATGGCGGCGCGGCGCATTTGGGTTCTCGCCTATTAAATGCATGCAGTACGCATGCAACTGCGCTAGGCCACGTGCACTACCGAGCAGTTAACTGAAGATGCTTATCGTTAGGGTTGTCAGCGATTAAGCCGTACTGGCGCGTTTGCCAGCTGCTGCCATCACGCCTCCGTTCATTTCCGCTGCACGGCGCCGCGATAGCGGCCCCTTTGAATTTCTGGTCTGCTTCACCCCATAACGCATCGGCATTGCGGCAAAGCTGACTTTCGGACTCTGCTACTGTCTCGAACAGATCGACTCGCTAAAGCGCTGGTTCGAACCTACGAGATGATAGACGCGGCAGAGGTGGGGGCTTCAAATAATGCCTTTCGGACCTGCAGTGGCAGGAAGTCCGAAAAATCGGACGCAAATAGCTTCAGCGTCCGAATTTTTGGACGTTCTAATACATTGAAGTCTATGGGGCGGTGACGGTGCCGCGAGAGCGTCCGAATCTTCGAGCATGTCCAGAAAATCGGGCGTCCGAAAAATCGGCAGTTTACTGTATATACAATTCTCCTTAGATAAGGTCTTTATACGTGTTGAAAAAAAGAAGTGTTTCAAGGCGATGCATGCGTACAATAGAGTGGTCATAGCTTCTTGGTGGAAGCACTATCGTAAGTTGTATTTTGTATAGAGCTATAGCCGTATGATGTCATTCCTGCGTGCAGGTGACGACAATGCAAGGAGGGCGCTGAAGCTAGAGTTCAACCTGAGCTCATCATGTTACGCCACTATGGCTGTAAGAGAACTCCTGCATCGAGAATGCACATCGTGGACGCCAGTTGCGACAAGTTGATATTTTTGACCACCAATAAATATAACTCGACAGTTTCACCCAAAGCAATGCAGCAATGGCAGGGTGTCTTAATTACTGTATTTTCTTGTGTATAACCCGCACTCCCACCTACAACGCGTGGAAAATTTTTAAAAAAGAAAGAAAAAGTTGAGACAGCTACACACTAGTGGTGCAAAGACTAAAGGGCGAGACAGACAGTACGATTTTCCATGCGATGCAACGTCTGACACGGCGGTGGGGAAACTGGAATGGTGACCTCTCATAGCATCGGACAGCCACCATTCCCTCTCCCCCACCGCCGTGTCGGCTGTCGCATCGCATGGAAAATCGTACCGTCTGTCTCGCGCTTAAAAAGCAGCAGAGCTGGCAGCTTTGCCCTCCTCCTTTCCCACCCCTTGCTATGTACTTTGCCACCTCTATGGTATGTACGGCTAGGGTAAGCATGACCAAGCGTTTTCCAGAATTCAAGTTACTGATCAGTTATTCATTGGCTATCGATTAGTTATCGCAGATTATCAGTCATGCATTTTTTGGGTCAGCCTAAGATCATCCATTTTCTATAATGTATTGGTTATTGATTATCGGTTACTAATTTATTGGCTATTGATTGGTTATCACAAGGTATTGGTCATGCATTTGGGCCATGCTAAGCACATCCAAGCGTTTTTTAGAATGTATTGGTGATTTATCGATTAGCTATTAATAGGCTATCTATTGGTTATCGATTGACTATCACTAGGCATCGATGGCTATGCTAGGAGCTGCTTGGCACATATACGGTTTCAATGGCGCATACCTGCCGACTTGACTTAGACTATGCAAAGCCAGGCCGAGTTTCTGCTAACACCGCACGGACACATGGCAAGCTTAAACAACTCCACTGTTAAAAGACACCACAAAGTGCAGTGAACCAGCTTTTCTTGCATTGCCATGAAGGAGTGCCGTGAAGCCACCTTGCACACCAAAATTCACGTATAACTCGCACTCCAAATTTTGTGGATATCCCTTGCGGGTGATATGCAAGAAAATATGGTATATATGCAATACGTTGGCGTGGCACAGCATGCAAAGTAACTCCTGCTGGGCGGAAGGAAGGGCACCCCAGTAGCTACCAGGCGTTTCGCAACGCTGGTGTGACCAGTGCCACCAGTGGTGTTCATAGTGCATGGGATGAGATCTGATGAGAAACTGTGGTGTTAGTCGGCTTCCAACGAAATGCATCATCTCAAGGATGCAGGTTCGTTTCCTGGCCACGGCAGCTGCATTTTGATGGGGACATACCCAGTCCCGTGTCCACTGTTTTCCTTTTGTGTACTGTTGTATCGCGCCCCTCTGCTTATCATGAACCAACGCCAACTCGCCCAACTTTTTACCTTACTGAGATGGGGACAAAATGCGAAAACACATGTGCACTTATAGTATTTAGGTGCACATTAAAGAAAACTCATATGGCCAAAATTAAGCCAAAATCCCACACTATACCTCATGACCATAACTTAATGCTAAAAGGACAAGATGAAGAAAATGGACAGGACGCGGTGCCTTGTCCTTTTTGCACTAATTAAGGACAAAGGACAAGGCGCCGCATCCCGTCTGTTTCCTTCATCTTGTCCTTTTTGCACTAATTAAGTTACGTCTCAAGTCAATTCGTACCAGCTAGCCCAGGTCACATTTCTAAAACTCGTAATCATATTGTGGTTATGGCACATAAAATACCAGACATTAACGAACGTTTCAAAATTAAACATTGTTGAATGCTGCAGTGCATGGGGTACACTCATCATGGAGTCCTATACAACATGTTTATAGAAAGTCTGTAATTAAGTATTGTTTATTTTGCTGGTGTGCCAAGCGTGCGCCGCAGATACTCCTGCTTGAGTTCTTGCAGGTTGGCCTCGAGAGAAGCCAGCTCCTCGTAGCGCTGGCTTTGCCGAGCCTGCTGAATGTAGCCGCGGATGATGGCCATCTGTTGTGCCAGGGGGTCTTCCTCTTCTGGTGGGGCCTTTACACTGTTGGGGCTCCAACCTTGCTCCGGCTTTGGCTGTGGCTTTGGCAGGCCCGGCAAGCCCAACAGTCCCTGACGTAGGAAGTGGCTGGCCGCTAGCCGCAGGGCACCCCGCAACTGAAGTTGGCGTGGCGTGGTGCCTCCGCTGCCGATCTGTCGGCTGCGGGACAAGGCAAAGCACGAACTGCTGAGCAATGACACTGCGAGACCCACCAGAGTAGCTTAGCAATCTTGTCTCATTACATCGTCAGCGGCAATCTATTGCCACCCTCAGCATGCATTCTGTTTCTTTGCTCTTTTGGCAAATAAAGTAGCTAAATGGTTACTTCACACGTTCTAGCTGCATTTAGGCATCCATCGTGGAAGGCAAGCCCAACCTTCCTGAAGTAGCAGCGGCGCTGCTCACCTGACTAGGTCTAGCTGCTCGGCAATTCGGCAAAGGCGCGCCCTTGTTGCTTTGGCTTCCTCTTCAAGTCCTGGCCGACCTTCCCTGCATAGAAGAATGCATAGCGTGATGTTCAGCTTAGTTTCCAGTTTGACGATGATTGTGGCCATATCTTGGAAGAAGTCTCTTGATTTGCCAGGACACTGTTCAATCTTGGTGCCTCTTCTCCAATCGTGTAACTGTTAGCTTAGTAACATTCGCTGCATGCATAGCAATGTAGCTGTTCCTCCCAAAAAGCTAGTTCAATTCACTACTGATTTAGTATTTCTGAGCATCAGGTGCCATTGCTGAAGTGTTTGGAGACCCTGTATTTGCACCGCTTGTGTAAACAAGTCGAGGTAAGCTTGCAGAGGTACAACATTGGTCTTAACTGTGTCTCACGGTTTGGTAGAATACGAATCCCAGTAAAGAAGAAGGCAGTACAGCTGCATTTGAAGACAACGTAAATCTCATGAGTCACCTGATAATATAAAAGAACAGCAACTCCAGAACGTTTCTCACTGGTGTCACTGCACAATGTATGTATGCTAAGAACAAAATGTCTGATATAAAAATGGCATCCAGTGCGAGTTTGTTGTGACATTCTGCTGTACATCTTGCTAGGGATGACAGCCTCTTGATTTTCCCTGAATATCAAGAGAAACACTTTACGTCTCGCCTCAATATACGATACCCTCATGAGCCGCTTATCCTGCGGACAAAGAGGATGAGGTGTTCCCCGGTCCATTGTTTTTGTTCCGGTACACCTTGCTGTAAATGGTGTAGTACTATACTATAAACGCATTTTCTGACACCTCCCCGTAGAGTACCTCTTTGGTGGAACTGCTTTGTAAGAGGCTATGTCTGTAAGTATGTTGGAAAGGCGTCCAACCACAATGCACATTCGTAAAAAGAACATTTCAGTTGTGGCACAATCTTTTTTTGCACTTTCGTCAAATGTAGCATACTCGTTCCCCACCTCATTCCATCGATCAGATGATAGTAGCCGGGCAGCAGTTTCTCAGCTTCATCCATTAGTTTCCGTAGGCGCTGCAGGCAGAGAAGAGAAATTTTTTCTCGACTTGAAAAGAGAGAGAGTTTTCTATTGAAATGCAAAGACTTTTTTTCCAGCATGTGCACACAGTCACCTACATGCTACTTTGCATGGTGGAAACTATAAGGGATTGAAAGTATGAAAAGGATGTAAAGAATATGTCAGTATTTACACATACAATATGTTACAATTGGAATGAAGTTGATAGGAAAATAAAGTTTGGCCATTGTAATCCTATATACAAGTACAAGAGCATTTCCTAAAGCTTGTGAAGCAAGCCAGTACCCCACACATAAGCAAACGCAACAAGCTTAGTGCCTATTACTGCCTGCAAGAACAAGGGATTGAATGTAATGCACTTCTCAGCATTGGTGGTGCCTGTTTAACTTCGTCATTTAGCCTTAATTTCTGTAGGCTGGGCATTCAAACTTTAACCATGTAAAACCACTGGCACTAGTTTGCAAAGTGCACTAAAATTATATCTGCATGAGACCAGAACAAAAACATGGATATGTGTCCCATCCCATACATAGCAGTGACAATAATATACTCGAAAAAAAAAGAGGCACACAGAAATACTAAACGTGACAAAAAGAACAGAAAGCAAGCGAAGGCAGGCGATGCTTATTCTAGTGAAGCACTCCTTTGGGCTAGTTCGTACATGTTGAACAAAGGTTGGGGAACTTTGCGCTGCGTAGGCAGTACAGAAGAGCACTCACGGAAGGCACAGAAAACAGAAGATCGGATAGGCATGATTGCGCCTACCCGTTCTTGTGTTTTCTGTGCCTTCCGTGAGTGTTTTTCTGTACCGCCTATGCAGCGCAAAGTTCCCGAACGCTATTCTAGTGCTTTCTTGCATACATAGTGTGTTAATGCAACAGTCAGACTGAGATTATGGTGGTTCTTATTGGAAAGGGGTCCAGTCGAGAAAGTGTGCAAGAGAACCTCGTATTGCGCCAACAGTGGGGGTGGCTGCTCGGGAAGCAACAGGCGGCGGTTCAAGAGAACACGGCAGTCACGGCACAGGCGCAGCGGTTCCTCCCCAACGTTGGCTGATGGGCTCCCAGCAGATGCCACCAGCTGCTCTGCAAACAGGCTTTCCTGTATGCACACTGCGCATGACAACTACTGGAGGCACGCACGTGCTGCCTCTGTCACAGATGCAGAAAGCCTCAAGACATACACACAAGGTGTATTTTTATAGATACAGTAGCTACTGCAAAGCGAGCTATAATTTATGGAGTTAAGACAGAAAGACGCATTGTATATGAAGTAATACTGGGGTATTGGAAGCAGTTCTTGGGTCAACATAACATTTTTCAAGGAAAAAGAAATCGGTAGTAGGCAAACTAGGTCACACAAACTGTTGCAAAACTATAATCATGGTGAAATCTGCACTAAAACATTAATTTTGAAAATGTGTATTGTTTGCGTCAAGCGTACCATATTTACCCTCGTAATGCCAACGCTAACTAATATTGCCTATCTGCTCTCTTAGCAATGTAACAAAATAATACACTTGTACCATTATGCCTCTGACTCGCTCCATTAGATGCTTCGTACACTATGACAGTTGTTGTTCGGGAAGTTCACCACCAAATTTCTTAAGTGTGGAGTTTAATGTTTTGGGACTACATGGTTAGTTATAAGAGATATTGTGGGTAGTCAGCGCCCCACCCCGACTAATTCTGACATGTAGCTCTTCGGTGTACATACAATGTACAGTAAATCAGCACTTTTGCATTCTGCCTCCATAACTGGAAACCAACTTGCACTCAACAGTTTGATGACACGGTCCACTGAGCCTTCACTGTGGCAAAAGAAAATACTTAGTTACTTACGAACAGTAGCAGAGTCCAGGAACTCTGAGCATAGCTGGCACATGATGCCTCCACAGAGGCGACAGTGATGTCGTCGACGAGAAATGCTGAAAGCCTTGGCACAGCTGGGGCACAGTTTGACGTCCGCATCTTCCACCCAAGGCACGAGGGACCGTTCACGTGCTGCAATGCACGCGCAGTGTTCAACCTTGGATTCAGCATGGCACAATTCACTGGCTTCATTTCAGAATAAGGACTACTGATGTTTAATGTACTACCCTGCCAATCACGTATGTGCAGAAAAAAAGTCAGTGATTTGACAAAAAAGAAACTCTGCAGTAAATTAGTCAGGTAGAAAGAATGACTACACGCCTTGTAGTGACAGTAGCCAGGTGCCGGCTATTAGACGTTGCTGGCAAGCGTTTCGGCATGCACTCCGATGTTCCAGAACATTTCATCCAACATAAGCAGTCTTGTTCATGCATGTGGCAGCTCAACAGTAGCACACATTACCTGTGTTATCGTCTGCACTTAGCTGGAGCAAGTGACCTTGCAACATTCAGCATATAACGAATGAACATGTCGCAAGGACATGTTCCTCATTTTTAACCATGGCAAGCGTGCCTTCACAGTACTTACACATTGTATGTCATATATTTGAAATAGTCTGGGTTGATTTATATACAAGTAATGCAATGAGCCAAGCAAACCTTCACGTTACCAAATGGGCAAACAAAAACGTCGACTGTTTCTGAAACCAAAAAAACTCTTCGGGATGAGTTTGTTGGTCATAGTTCCAATGGCCTGCGGTAGGTTATTCAAGGATACGACAGTAGTTGCTACACACAAGTGGCTAGAGGACAGCGCTGTTTGCACTGGTGCAGTGGCAGCGTGAAGTGAAAACTATAAACAGTTAACGTCACATGTACCTTTCCTCATCTCGGGGTCACTGGGGGCGTCCACTACAAGTTTGGTCAATCGAATGAGCAGCTTGTTGCTCTGCCCTACGTAGCGATCCACTCGACGACCGCGGATCATCCGTACAGTGCCTGTATGAGACTGGACAACTCCTGAAAGTGATTTGCGCAGGAATTATATAGTGGCATTCCAGCGCGACTCGTGTAATAATTGAATACGCACCAATTTCCTGTTGCCCCCAGTCAGGCGTTTGTTCTTCCTCGAGGACAGGAGAGTCCGCGAGGATCTTTCGCCTGGCGCGTCCTGCATGCATGGACAGTTTATAAGCATGCTACAACAAGTGGGGCGGTGTACCGCATCGCGCATACCGATGAATCCCTTCAGCGAGTGCAAAACATCTCGCTCGCCGGCAGCGTGGTTGGCTTCAAAATGAGCTGTCAGCTCCTCGAAGTTTCCCAAGTCTTCCACGCAGATGGGACAGAGGTATCCCTCCTTCACATCTCCCATAATAACTTCCCAGGTGCAAGGGGCGAAACCAACTGCAACTCTCCGCAGTGGAGAAGTAGGTGACGTCGAAATAGCGCCGTCAACAGGAGTTTTCCGCGCGCTTGTGCCCGCTTCTTTTAGCGCAAGTCTGATACGCTCTACGTTATTTCGACGTCTATTCATCCACATGCGTGCTGTCGCTGCTGTATTTTCCTCTCGTTTCTGCGTCCGGCCTGTGTAAGCAGATCCCCGTAAAGAGAGCGGTCGGTCTCCGTAATCACTACGTGAGTGGAAGAACGCCGTATAAGCGGTCTTATAGCCGCCGTGTGCAGCCATGTCTTGTTCTTGACCCATCGCAAGAAGCAATGACCGCGGTCTCGAACCGCTTCCGTGGCGGAAGCATGACCGCTGATCTTTGCCAATTTTCGTGTCGCTGTAACAAGCTACCCGATGGCCGACGATCGTGAAGAATACCCGGGCGAGCTGCTTCACCAGGCTGCTCTGTGGGGGAACGCCGAGCTGCTAGAAGACTTGCTCAACGGCGACCAGGTAATGCGTGCTTCCCCATCCAGTCTTCGAGTGGGCAGTTGTGTATTTAACGCTTGAATGCAGGTGCGGCTCATAGATGCACCGGATATGCATGGAAGGACAGCACTTCACGCAGCCGCAACCAACAGTGATGAGACCTGTGCCCGCATCCTGCTACAGTCTGGTGGTGAGTCTCTGCTGAGATATGTGAAGCATGATCGCGCTTATGCACGACACAGAAAAGGCGAGTAACATCTTCATTTTGATCCCGTAGCCTTACTGAAGTCGATTATTATTGCTTTCTCGTTTGGTATTACTGTAAGAGCTCTTCTAGGTCCAACATGCTTACGCCCGGTTGGTTTCGCTCGAGTTAGAGAATATTGATTCTGGACGTTTATTCGCGATATTAGGAAGAGACTTTTTTTTAATAGCTTGACACAAGCAGTGGTGCCTAGGCAGTACAGGTGCTATCAGCCTCTGTGTTTATGGGTTCTTTTTTGCATTTAGTTAAATTCTTACATTTTGACTCCTGGGTCAACAAATCCACGCGTCCTTCTGCCTCCTCCTAAGCCACCCTCTCGCAAAAGGAAATGTTGCTGTTACAATGGTGAGCCGAAGTTGTGGCTAAGTGATCACCATGAGTTCACGTCGATGAACCCACTGATTTTAATTGCGAAGCTTAAAGTGGGGTACTCCTGAAGACAAAGGAAAGCTGTCTTCTGAGGTTAGTTGACAATGAGCTCCACAATGCTGCATGCTCATCCCAGTGAATCTTACTGAAACACCAGTTGCACTTCTTGTTAACTTCCCTACTGGATCATTTCGTTATTCTTTACAGCATGAAGGAAGAGATTAACTTCAGCAGGTTGGAAAACTGGGCAGCGCTCGTCCCGTGTTCTTCCTTTCGTGTCTCGTTTTTCCACGCTTCCCATTAAGTAAGAGATGAATGGTTTGTTGACGGCTTGCATACCTTGACGTGTGAGAACAGGCGTCGTTGCTCGTATATTTGAGGGCCATTTTGCATGATATTTTCCTTGCTTGTTCACAGAGCAATGGCTTAATTTTAGCTCAAGGGCCCCTCAGATTTTTAATTAGGTGGAATATCAAGGGTTTCTGAGGGAGCAATACTGGTTGCTTCAACTATATTATTCAAGCTGAAACAAGCTCTTAAAGGGGCCCTGCAACACTTCTCCAATTAATCATCGAGTGGCTTCATTAAAGGAGTGCATTCCCTCACGAATCGACTGCTGCAGAAATTTTTATAATCCGTCAAGAACTAGCAGAGTTACAGGGATTTGTCGCATGCTTTAAGCGCTTTCTCTCTCCTTTTGTACTAGCGAGCGTGCTGAAAGCTAAGCAGGGGGGGATGGATGACAACAAGAAGGCAAGAAGATGTCTGTTTGTCAGCGCATGTCATGCTCTTGAGCACTTTTTTTTTCTTCGAACTTGCGGCTTACTTTCAGTGTGATCGTGAGCGCCGGCGCATAGAGGCATCCCGCTGAGGCTCACAGTGCTCAAATCAGGCTATGGCCGTAGACTTTGTGTTTATGGTACAGTCATTTGGGGTTATGGCATCACTTGTAGAGAGGAGATTGAGCAGTTTCTAGCTGACTTTGAGAATTAATTGTAAATTCTAGGCCACGTGCTGCGCTATAATGTTTGGCACACATGTTTTCAGGACCCTCGTCTACCGAGCGGCAGCGTTTTCTGACCATGTTGAAAAAGTGTTGCAGGGCCCCTTTAACAAAAGCCCAGAGGAAAAAAGAAGCGACCACATTTGCTTATTTTGTGGTGCCTGTCTTTCTGCATCGTCAATTAAGTGGCGATGTTTAAACCACCGTTTGGTGTTTCTTCTTTATCTGACCCATACATTGAGCAAGCAAGCAAATGACTAACCTTGTATGGGCCTTGCTAGACATCTTTTCTAACTTTACCAGTACCTGCGTACTTTGTAAACATTTGCGTTCATACATCGCTTTGAACCTCCTGCAGAATAGGTGTCAAGATTTATGCATCCAAATCCTGTCCTAACTAACACCCCTGGGCACAGCTAGCATTACTTAACTTGGTGACCGATGAGGATAACGTACTGACCTCTCTTTTCCAGCAAACCCGAGTGCCGCTTGTGGAATTCATGACCAACACAAGGTAAGCACATCATCATCACAGAAAGACTGTCTCACAAGGTCTAACTTTTGTGTGCTATTGTTAATTACCACTTATAATGTTGCACTGTACATTTAAGCAGTATCCAAGCAGCTGCTGTACATCGTGTTTTTGCAGAAATGGAATAGTTTCTTTGAATGCACCACAGAAGAGACAAATAGGAGATTATGTTTGTCAATGCATCATTAGCTGCAGTGGATGCAAGTTTATGCCCAGGTAACTGCCCAATTGAGGAAGCTTTACTAAATAACTGTTTGGTTAGGGATCTGAGGACTCCTGTTGCAACTGCGTAGTACAGTTTAAGCAAGTCACTGCTTACAACATATTATATTTTGTAGAGCTTCTAACACAAGCACTTGTTTCAAGATTTTCATCCAAGAAGTGACCCATGGTGCACATTGGTGTTCCACAAAATTTTGTCTTGTGTGAACACGGGGAGCAAATCTTTTGACAAGCAGACTTGTCTTTGTCAAAGCAGCAACAGCAAGAGGAAGGTCTCTTAAAGAAAATATGTAGAAGCACCGGTGTACTTTGCAATGTATTTTGTGCATTGGTGCATCTTAAGGCTTGTGCATGTCTCAGGATTTCCACAACTGAACATAGGCTTTGCGCTGAACTACCTACAAGTCTGCATTTGCAACATTCTTCCAAAAGTAATAATCAGATAGTTTTAACAGTGACCATACAGTAATTGTCAAAGTGACGTGCATTGCCAACGTTTCATGGCCTTGGTCGCTATTGATAGGTGGTCAGAAGAGCCTCTTATATATCACTACTTTGCTGTCATCATGATTTATTTTCATCTTTGCCTGAAATATATGTCAACTATCAAACAAACATGCTGAGTGTGTCGTAAAGATTAGCTACTAGTCTTGCAGGGCTACTGGCGCAGCTACTTACAGGGCAAATATTGTGCATCTGAAAAAAAACCTCCAGATTGGCAGCTTCATGTATAACAATTCGTGCTGCAGAGTGTTGCGTGCTACACACGATGTTTCAGTACAACAATGCCACAATTTTTTGTAGCCGTTCTACTCGTATGTTACTTGTCTTAAGGCTACACATTTGACTGTTGCAGTGAAGTGAGAGGTTCTCGCAATGGCTACAATAAAGATAAGCCAGCCTCAAATGGTAGGTGACAAGGGCGAGATATTAGAGTCAGTTGAAAAAAGTCATTACCTAGTACTGGCTCAGATTGCTTTATATGTATGCATCAGTAATACACTCAAACCTCGATATAATGAACATGGATGTAACAAATTATCGGTTATAACGAAGTAAATGAAGAATAGTCTTGTAATAGACACAGTGTTACAAATAAATGGTTATAACGAATTTTCGGATATAACGAAGTTATTTTTGTGGCAGATGCGACTTTGTTATGATGAGGTTTGAATGTATTCATAAGGGAAGGTGTAGGCCATGGATTTGAAGCTAGGCTGTGGTGGACTCATCTATTTCTGCCTTTTAGCTCATTCAGTATCCTGAATGACCACGGCACACTAAAGGCAAGAGATTTGTGTTCAAGTTGACGCAAGTTCAAGACATTGACGTTGTTACGGAAGTTTCTTCCGTAAACATTCTCCTTGTGGACATTAGAGTCAAGTTGATAAGTGCCACTTCTTCTTGCTTTGTTGTTTTCATTCCATAAAAACATTTCTAAAATCTGTTTTTCATTTGGATTGGAGAAAGTCTTCTGTACCATGAAGTCCACTTTATTGCTACTCCTGATCATAGGCTAACATTGTCTCTCACTGCATCTCACTTCCTTGTACTGTTCTTTAATAAGTCCTTGTGCAATGTCAACATGAGCTCAGTGTGTTGCCATTTAAAACTTGCAGTGCATTGTATTTTCTGAGGTGCCTTCCCCGTACACTATTGCAGACACCACTACATGTTGCTGCTGAACTGGGTCATGTGTCGACGGTACGGCTGCTGCTTGATTCAGGCGCTGACTTGTTGGCCCGCGATGCTCAAGGCCAGACAGCTACCGATGTTGCTGAGCTCGCCGGGCATGCACAAGTGGCGGAAATGCTCCGAATGGCCACTGGTGCGTGTTCATTAAGACGGGTTGATTCGGACTCTCAAAAGTACTTTTACCAAGACATGCACATGAGGGACACTATGGAAGGTTTGCTGCTGACATGAGATGAACGTGACCTGTTTTTAATGTAAGAAGAACCTAGTACTAAGCTGTCTTTGCGACTGTTTTATTTGAGCTCGTTTCTGGCAGCCCGTAATGGCAAAGCATCTAACTTGATATGCAAGAGCACATCTTAGCATACCCCCCTCCCCCCTTTCTATTTGTGAACAGTGAGCTGTAGAGTCCAGGCCTACCATATTTGTTGGTTAGCAATGGTTAATGTTTGCTAGTGTTATCTAAGTGATGGTTAATGCCACAAATGTTGACTATATAAGGCTAAATTATTGTGTCTGGTGTAGACTTACTATTTGCTAATGTGGACTAGTGCTGCTATATGTTGGCTAAATGATGGTTAAAGTTGGCTAATGTCAGTCGTTGGGTGTCGTAGTATACCGGAGTCATTATCCTCTCGCATTAACTTAGACAACAACATAATTTAGTTCTGCCACGATTTTTTAACATGAACTGAACGACCAAATGAATATGAATAAGCGTTACAAGAAATGAACTGGACAAGGAATGGCTAGGTGTGATGAATATTAAACACTGAGTTCATCGACCCTCATCCATTAAGATCTGCTGGGCTGTCAGTTCTGACGAGTGGTTTGCATTCCATCATCTCAGAGGATCTGGAGCAGAAACACCAGGAGAGCTACACTCGACTGGCAGCTGCGTGTGCCCTGGGTCAGGTGGACGAAGTGCGAGCCCTGTTGACAGAGCTGGGCCCTCGGGCCGAGGCAGTGGTGAACAGCGAAGGAGGTGCTGGGGGTGGCACATTGCTCTACAGGGCGTGCGAGGATGGTCAGCTCGAGATCGCACGCTTACTGCTGGAGCACGGTGCCGATGGTCGAGCCCACCTGGTCACTCACTACTCGCCTTTATATGTGGCCTGCTACAGGGGACGCACTGACATCGTGCCCTTACTGCTCGAGGTACGATTGCTTAGCATCAGTTGCTTTGAGTCAGTCCACTATGGTCATGGGTTTGACTCCTGACCATTGTGGCCTCAATTCTATAAGGGCAGTATGCAAAAGTGCCTATGTGCCATGCATTTAGCGCATGTTAAGAAACCATTGTGGCCATGCTTAATTGGGAGGCTTGCACTACAGCATTGCTCATAGTTCATGGGTTCTCATTTGGCACTGTTTTATTGCTTAGCATCAGCTAGTGTGAGTCAGCACATTACGGTCATGGGTTTGACTCCTGACCATTGTGGCCTCACTTCCATAAGGGTAGAATGCAAAAGTGGCCATGGGCCATGTATTTAGTGCATGTTAACGGAACCATTGTGGTCATGATTAATTGGGAGGCTTGCACTACAGCATCTCTTATAGTTCATAAGTTCTCATTTGGCACTCTTTGGCCAGGCCTGGTCTTTGCACTGCTTAAGTCCATGCATTGTCATCATCATCATCATCATCATACCTGATTGGTTGCTTTGTAGTTGTAAACTTCATGATTTGTATGCATTGCTAGTATTACGGTTACCATAACGAATGCAAAAACCGCAGTGTAAGCTTCTTTTTTTTTCAGCTTGTTGAGCATAAAATAGTTCACCTCGTTTATACTGTTTATCATCTTCTGCTGCAGCATTTTCCCGAGCTGGTGCGTGAGCCGACAGTGGAGCGCTGGCTGCCAGTTCACGCAGCGGCACTTGGTGGTCACGTGACTGTGCTGGAACAGCTGCTGGGACATGCCTACCCGCCTCACCTGCAGAGGCTGTGGGAGGACCCAACTGGAAAATGGGAATACCCGCTGGCCTTCGACGTGAACGCGCAAGACGCCACGGGCCAGACGGCCCTTTACATGGCTGCCTGCCTCGGTCATCGACGCTTTCTCGAAGCGCTGCTGAAGTGGCGCGTTTGGGCGAAACGGCTGCTCACGGCTGATGAGAGCCCAATTGCAGGTATGCCTTTGTCATAGGTCTGGTCTCGGCTAAAGTCCCTGGATATGTTTGCTTTCTTTGCCTAGTAGCAACGTCTTTCTCCACCTCCTTACTCTCGCAAGAAATGTCACCTGCCACGTTCTTCCTAACTTGCATATGCAGAATGGTCAAGTGCACAACTTTGGGTTGTTTACGGCCTCTTCTACGTCACAACAGGTGATGGGGATCATTGGAAGATGAAGAAAGTAAAAAGATAGACCAGTGGAAGCACAGTTTGTGCTGCTGAGGCTAAGGACTGATTTTTGTCGTAGTGGCAGTCGGTGAAGTGGGTAGTTCGCGTTTGGGCAGTCGGTGAAGCGGGTAGTTCTAGCATAACCATGCACTTAATTGCCAACAGTGTTGAATCACGTTAAAAAGTATGTGACGGATGGAAACAGCTTTTAACCGGAAATTCAGCGGCGATGATTAGAATGACTCTGCAGCACCTCAGAGGTTATCGCAGCATAGCTTTTTGTAAATAACAGTATGGTATACAGGGCCTCCAGTTTTTGCCAGTCACTTTGGACGAGAGTCTTGAACATCTGTGATTGGGCTGACGTTGCCTGTAGAGTATGCACTTGAAGTTCAGAGAACTTTATATGGCCTAGAAGCTTTAGGCAGCTTTCTCCCCATTATCATTCTTTAAAAGAATGCATGTGTGCAGTGTGTGTGAGCTTTATTCAGGGAGCACAATGCACCTTTGAAACTTAACCTCATTCTCATGCATATAACTCATCCCACCATGTAACTACTCATATACCTGATTCCAATCCTCTGGAAAAAATAAAGTCTACTTATATTATTCACTTAAATAACCAAATAAACAGGGGCGGCGCCAGGATTTTTTTTACTGGGGGGGCACCCACGACAAGTGGGTTCCTTCAGGGGGGGCAGAGAGGCTGGGAACATATGCATTGTATTTTGACTATATTTGCTTGCTCTTGGGGGGGCAAAGGGGGGGCAGGCGGAAATTTTGGGGGGGCTGGAGCCCCCCCAAACCCCCCACTGGCGCCGCCCCTGCAAATAAAACAGCATTAATGTCCTTTTAGTAGACCAGAAGTGATTCTTAGCATTACTAAAAACTCCAGAAACATCTCTTTATGTTAAGTCACCCCTATTTGTTGCTGCGTATTTGTTGTTGCCTGGAAGTTCGCATTCGTAGCAGTAGATTTTTGCCTTCAAAAAGGTTTCAAGGCACTGAAACATTCCTAGCAGCGGAGCTGCATGCACAGGTAAAATTTTAGTATTGTTGTTGTTCTCAGTCTGTAATTAAAATCTTTTCATCTTTGGGGCGGTTAATGAGCTCTAAATGTGATGTCTAACAAATACTTTCGTTTTACAACATAACTGAAGTACACTCAAACCTCATTATAACAGTGACATCTGCCATGAAAATAACTTCGTTATATCCAAAAGTTCGTTATAAACGTTTATTTGTAACACTGTATCTATTACAAGACTATTCTTCATTTACTTCGTTATAACCGATAATGCGTTACATCCGTGTTTGTTATATCGAGGTTTGAGTGTAGTTACTAGTCACTAAACTAGATTTTACTTAATCAGTCACTGTCTTTTCAGTCTTTCATTGAACAGCTTGCTTGTCCTTGTCATATGTTCATTATTTTAATACTTATCAAGACACTTGGTGCATGTGTGTATGCAGACACAGGGCATGTGCAGTCCATTGTGACACGCCTCAACCTGGCCTCGGGAGGGGCTGCTCCACGTGAGATGCAACTCTGTCCCGTGCGGCTGGACCTCTACTGCAACCAGGGTAGCGAGACGGCGCTTCACGTTGCCGTACGCAAGCGGCATTACGCACTAGCAGCTGCTCTACTGCGAGCCGGAGCCGCACCGAACCTTCCAATGCGTGGAGACAGGTCAGGGGACTATGACGCAGTCAAACGAGCTTTGCGTGAGCGTTTTCTGTATTGAAGACAGTGAAATACAGCGAGATACTCATTTTTCTTTACTTGATGTGACCAGTTTTTGTTGACTAAAAGCTGTTACACATGCATAGTAACCTTTAGCACAACGAAACGGCACAAGACAGATGACACGACACTACGCTTCTTCTGTTGTTTTGTTGCGCTAAAAGTTACTATGGACAAGCACCAACTAGCCGGTGAATGCATTCTGTTACACATTATCTCTTGGTGCAAGCCGTGCTCAAATTTATCGGAACATTCTTGAATGTTTTTGATTGTTCTAATCGGATGCCAGCAGGGGAGTACGTTCTTCTCGATTGTACCAGCACTATCAATTGCACTGTAATGTACTATGACTCGTGTGACTTGGCTGCGTTAGTATTTACTGTCACAACAACGTAATAATGTAATAAATATACCGTATTTACTCGCATAATGATCGCACTCGCGTAATGATCGCACCCCTAAATTTTGTGGTCAAAATTCGATTTTTTTCCCCCGCGTAATGATCGCACCCCGAACTTGCCGCAGCGATATGTCGTGTGCCAAGTCTAGCTGATGATCATCATGTTTACCATCTGTCGAACGTTACGTAAATAACTCTTCAAGGCTCACCAAGTGAACTGCACGCACCAAACAGATTCCTAATTTCTGCCCACCGTTGGCGGAAGCGTGCCGTCTTAGGATAGCAGTAAAGACAAATGCCGTAGTTTTCACCACATGCCCGCCATGTGTTTCTACGTCTGTGGCAGCTGAACGCGCCCATCTCTGTTTCTGTCCTTTAAACATAGCTATGCTGTTGCCGCAAATTTACCGATTTAAACGAAATAATTCATTATTTCGACGGAAGAAACTGTTCTGACGCGCATGACCCACTCACGACCTCCATGACTTACGAGAAAAAACGCGTTCGCTTAGCTCCGCCAGCCGCCATGTTTGTTTTGATCACGTGGTTTTGATATCCCACAGTGTTAAGGCCCAACCGGCCCAACCGCATGCACGCGATTTTCGAGCGACGGAGACGAGCGACAGGATTTGCTGTCGTGGAGGGCCATCCATCGCCGTCGCTTGTCGCGTCGCAGGTTTTTGGGAAACCAGAAAAAATCGCTTGTCGCCCGGAAGTGAGTGTGACGATTTCCGGCAACATGGCAGCATCCCTGATCCTCGCTTTTGCTTCGGTTGCAATTTGCTCTTGATGCTTCCAATCGGCGCGTACTTCAAGGAAAGCAAGTTATGGACTACCTTCTTTACAGCCCCATCTCACGTGGAGAGCGAGGCAGCGGCCGTATTTTGTCGTTAATTTTGATCGACGGTTCGTTTTGATGTTTCGGTGGTAGCTTGCTGCATTTGTGGTAGCTTGCTGCAATGTCAACATTGTCGTCGTGTGAGGTAGCCCTTCTCCTTGCGAAGCAGCGATGTGAGGTGCTGCGGCTTTTCTTAAACGTTTCATGACAGCAAGAGGAAACGTTATCGAGATGCGCCTCGTGGGCTTGTTTGAGTGCCGGTTCACGATGGGGCGATACGCGAGTTTTACTGCCGCGTTTAAGCTGAAGGCGGTTACGCGCTCGAGCACGGCAACCGCGCTGCCGGCAGGCATTTCGGCGTCGATAAAATCAGAATTAGGTATTGGAAAAATCAGCGTGAGAAGCTCATAGCTACCAACAGCACGCGCCGGGCTTTCCGCGAAACCAAAACTGGCAAGAGCAAAACTGTCGCCAACAGCTTCAAGAAGACAGGCATATCTAACGCGCTCGACGGAACGGAAGGTAACCTTCTGTGGGACTGTGATGACACTGCCGGTTCCGACAGGGAATCGAGCGGCGACGACACTGACGCCAGTGACGCTTCAAACTCTGAATGAAAGTTAGGGGGTCAGTGAATGAAAAAAATAGGGCAATATGCTGTGAGGACATCCATTAGTAGTGATGGGGGTATGTGGCGCCCCCTGGGCGTGGTGGCAACAGGGGACATCCGGCCTGTGTGCGGGCAGTGTGTGCGCGGACGGTGTTGTGGTTGGACGAGAGTGGCGCGGGATTCGGGGAGTGAGGCCTAACGAACATGACAAGTGGGGGCTCGTCCGGGATTGGACCGACTGAAATTCCCGATGAATTCGTACAGTTTATGCTGCGTCAGACAAATGGATCGGCTATCGAACGTGAGCGCATAGCATCTGAGCTGCGGCAGGCGTTAATGGCCGCTCTCGTGGTTCCCGGAGGCAACGAGCGCCGACCGGCCTTTGTTGGACCGCCGGCTACACAAATGTCGGCGACGGTGACAGCGCCCATTGCGACCACGTTGCCTAGGTTTGCGGGCTTCCAGGATGTGCAACACCCGGAGGAATTCCTCAGCAAAGTGGACAATTTTTGCCTGATTAACGGCATAGCTCTGGAGGACCGAGTTCGCCGCGTCGTTACCGCGGCGCTTGACGGCAGCGCGAAATTGTGGCATCGTTTCGCGGGTCCCTTCGCTACGTGGGATGCCTTTGTCACCGCTTTCCGACGGGAATTCGCGTCGGCCGACGAAAAGAAGCGCCTGAAGGAAGAGTTGGAGGCACGCACTCAGCACCCGGAGGAGAACTTGAAAGAATTTATTTATGTTATTTCCGAGTTCTACGACCGAATCGGAGAGGAGGTTGCCGACGACGTCAAGGTCGACAGAGTGCTGCGCCAAATGCACCCCCAGCTGCAAGACTTGGTAGCGGGGTCCACCTTCTCAAGCTTGAAGGCCCTGACGGATGCGGCCGATGGCCTGATGGAGCGAGTGCGGCGCCGGCTACAATATCGGCCTCCGCCACCCAAAACAAATCAGGTCGCACGCAACTTGGCATATTCGGCGCATGGCATGCCTGACGCAATGGCAGTGCCCCAGCACTCCGCAGCAGTCGTCTCCGCGCCGAATGCCGGTTGGACACCTGGGTGCGCGTGGCCCCTCCACCCCGCAGCATTGCAACCGTCATACCACCGGGACCAGTGGCCCATAATTCGGGCCCAATCTGTCGGCGCACCAACGTACCGACCACCAGCGGGGCGTCGACCTCAGCGGGCCCCGAGCCAAGTTGTTTGCCGACGATGTGGCGGCGTCGGCCACATTGCACGCAACTGTGCGAGTAGACCGTGCCAAGACAACGCCGTTTGCTTCCAGTGCGGCCGTCCAGGGCACTTCCAGGCTCAGTGCTTGGGAAACGGGCGCCAGTAGGCACCGGTTCGGCGGGTTCCTACTGCAATTTTATTATGCAAGTTGCATCTGCAGCCGGAGGAGAGAAGGAGCCGCTCTTGGATGTTCGAATCGGCAGTACGACGTTCCGTGCATTGCTCGACACTGGGTCCAGCGTGAGTCTCCTTGGTCCACTAGCCACCAGTGAGGCATGCTCTTCGGGGGGAAAAAGGAAACGCGAAACTCGAACACTCCGCTTGGCATCAGGTTGGTCCCAGAGCTCCGAGGCTACAAAATGCAAAATAGAGTGGGATGGCGGCTCCCGGGTTCAAAAATTTATTTGTCTGCCTGACCTGTGCCAGGATGTTGTGCTCGGAAGGGACTTCCTTACAGCCACTGGCATGTCCTTGCACATAGCTTTGGGCGGGTGGACTATAGGTATGGAGCCACAGCTTGTTGTTCCATTTGCCAAACCAGAGAGAAAGGTTGCCCCAGATCCAGTGGATGATGCCAATTGCCTCGAAAACTTGTTTGAGCAACAGCCAGACGCTGTGGCATGCAACACCATTAGTGGCTCAGGACAGCAAGCAGAAGTGATGAGTGAGTTCAGGGGCCTGCTGGGAGAATATGAGGCACTCTTCACAAAGTTGCCTGGTTGTACAACACTCATTGAGCACTCTATCGACACAGGTGACAGCACACCAGTGCGCACAAAACTGCGCCCAGTCAATCCAAAAAAACAATGCATCATGGATGCTTGCTTGGACGAGATGCTAGAAGCAGGCCTAATCAGGCGGAGCATAAGCAGCTGGACAAGTGCACCAGTCCTGGTGGGAAAGAAATCCGGAGGCTACCGGGTGGCTGTCGACTACAGACGCTTGAATTCCTGCACAAGGGTACCAGTGTACCCAATGCCTCGCACTGATTGGCTCCTGGCTCAGCTAGGTAATGCACAATGGTTTACAAGCTTTGACCTCTCCCAAGGGTTCTTCCAAATTCCACTGCGGGAACAAGATGTTGAGAAGACTGCATTCATATGTCATAGGGGCACCTTCGAATTCACAAGGATGCCGTTTGGTGTGGCTGGAGGCCCAGCCACATTCCAAGCTTTAATGGACAGGGTTCTTGAGGGCATAAACCACAAATTTGCCATGGCGTTCCTTGATGATGTCTTGGTGTACTCTCCAACAATAGAACAACACCTGGTACACGTCCGTGAAGTCCTTGAAAGCATCAAGAATGCAGGGCTTACAATTAATCCAACCAAAGTACAACAATGCACTCAATCCCTTACCTTCCTTGGTCACGTTGTATCTCCAGGAGAGTGCCGACCAGACCCAGAGAAGGTGCGTGCAGTGGCAGAGTACCCACGGCCATCCAACATGAAGCAGCTGCAGGCATTTCTGGGCTTAGCTGGATATTACAGGAACTTTATTCCACAATTTTCCCTCACTGCTAAGCCCTTAACCAACTTGCTCAAGACTCAACAGAAATGGCAGTGGACGAGCATTGAAGAACAGTCATTTGCGACTCTCCGAGCAAGGCTGGCAACAGATGCAGTTCTGAGCTTGCCAGACCTCAATGCACCATTTGTAGTTGAAACAGATGCCAGCAGTGTTGGTATCGCCGCAGTGCTGCTGCAACATCGGGATAACATTTTGAAGCCAATTTCATTCATCAGCAGAGGCTTGTCGGATGCGGAGCATAATTACACAGTCCAGGAGTGGGAGTGTTTGGCCGTCGTATGGGCTGTAGAGAAATTCCGATCTTATTTGGAATTCACAGAATTCGAAGTGCACTGTGATCATGCATCGTTGGCTTGGATGTTCACCACTGAGCAGGCATCTCCTCGTGTGCGGCGCTGGATGCTACGCCTTCAAGGGTTTCAGTGCAAAATTAAGCACCGTCGTGGGAAGGCCAACATTCCTGCTGATGCCCTAAGCCAGGCACCTGTTCAGCCAAACTCCAAGACAGCAGCTGAAAGCCTGCCTGAGAGACTTTTGCCACTTAACTTGGACACTGACGAAGGCTCTGTCATGTTTGAAACCTGCCTGCCAACCACCATTGAGGACCTTAGTGTGATAAACTGTGCGAAAAAACTAGCACAGGAACAACAACGTGATGCTCTTTTGTGTGACATAACGAGAACTATCCAGGGAGAGTGCCTGCACAAAGGCACTGCCGAAACCCGTCGTCTGGAGGATCTGGCATCCACGTCTCATCTAGAGCCATCAGGACTTTTGGTGCAATGTCGCGGCGACCGCACAGTAGCCTGGTTGCCTACTCACCTTCGCCCCTTGGTCCTGCAGATGGCCCATGACCACCCGACAAGTGCCCATGCAGAATTCTGCAAGACACTGCGGCGCATCAGAGACAAGTTTGTGTGGTTGGGCATGAGCAATGACACATCGAAGTATGTCCGCAGTTGCTCAGTCTGTCAAAGGATGAAAGCACAGCGTTGCAAACCCCAAGGATTTATGGCAAGCCAATGGCCTGCAGCACCAATGGAAGAACTTAGTATTGACTTAATGGGGCCGTTACCTACCAGCCCTCAGGGGCACAAGCACTTGCTGGTCATTGTTGACAAATTCACCAAATTCATTGAGCTCTTCCCTCTTCGTGCAGCAACAACACAGCAGATAGCCAGCCGTGTGGAAGAGTTCATCTGCAGACACGGGGTACCTACTGCTATTTCTAGCGATAATGGGAAGCCCTTTGTTAGTAAATTATGGAAGAACCTGCTTAGGCGATGGAGCATCTCGGAGCGCCACACGGTGCCTTACAGGCCAGCCGGACAGATGGTCGAGCGGCACAATGGCACCGTGAAGCAGTGCATTCGTGCATACTGCAATGAGCACAAAAACTGGGACCAACACATTCCCGAGATTGCTTTTGCAATGCGAACTGCTGTAAGTGCTGCTACTGGATACACCCCAGCCCTCCTCTGCTATGGCCGTGAACTCCGAACACTCTGGCAACCCACCGATGACAAGCAAGACGCTGAGCCTGCGGTATCATCTTCTCACGCATTCGCAGTAGAACTTCAGTCCCATTTGGCAGAGGTCATGAATGCTGCACGGCAGCATCAGCAACATGCTTGGCGTGCCCAGAAGCAGCACTACAACCAGTGACGCCGAGCCACGACATTGGAGGAAGGCGACCTTGTCCTGCGAGAAACCCACATACTCAGTGACGCTGCAAGAGGCATCTCATCGAAGCTGGCACCAAGGCGAAATGGTCCATTCCGCATCTGCAGACGTATTGGTCCAAACACTTTCAAGCTCGTCCACCCACAGAATGGGAAAGCTTGTGGCGAGGCCCATGCCGACCAGCTCGTCAAATACCATCCTCCATGGTCAGCGGGGAGCTTCACGCTTCAAGGGGGGGACGGGCTGTGAGGACATCCATTAGTAGTGATGGGGGTATGTGGCGCCCCCTGGGCGTGGTGGCAACAGGGGACATCCGGCCTGTGTGCGGGCAGTGTGTGCGCGGACGGTGTTGTGGTTGGACGAGAGTGGCGCGGGATTCGGGGAGTGAGGCCTAACGAACATGACAATGCAATGCATGTAGTTCCTGCGTAATGTGTGCGTTTATTACAAAGATAAGCCTTACTCTACTTTTATTTTTGGTTATGTTCAAGATAGCTATCGTAAGAATTCCGATACGCGACTTGTTTGCGTTTTCGGTGCTCAAAATATTTCGCAGAAAATTTACCCCGCGTAATGATCGCACCCCGAAATTTGCGTCAATTTAAAAAAAAAAAAGTGCGATCATTATGCGAGTAAATACGGTAATAATAAGCAGCCGCTGTGTCGTGAGCTTTTGTATGCCTTCTGTTGTGAAATAAACCATCTGCTATAGTGTTCCCACGCACATTATCGGTTATAACAACTCCCTGTTCCTGGGCATTTGTGCAGAAAGGAAAAAAAGCACCCGAAACATCAGAAAAGGAAAAAAAAAGAAGAGAACCACAAGCTGCTTGACCAATCTGCGTACTGCATGAGCTGCACATTCATAGAATAGAGCCAGTTTTCTAGATTTCTCCACACCCCTAACCACGTGCCTGTCTCCCTTCTACCCCTCCCAACGCGAATGAACTAGATTCTCAACGTTCAGTATGAAGAACCCTGTTGCACCCGTGAGCTGTAAGCTGTGGATGTGTGGGAAAACATGCGAAAATGAGCCGGGTAGGAGGCGGGGGGGGGATAACATTACAGGGGGTGGATGCGGTTGGTTGGGGGTGGGGGTCTAGGGTGCCTGCCAAATAATGACAAATGAATTTTCATGCTACTTGAATATTGTTCTAAGTTGGTACAAGCGTAACGTCACCTTCTGGCAGACCATGCCAAATGGATCGGCTCACTGTATACATTGGTGCTTGTAGCAACCATAGAAAAGAGACTCTCCTATGTGAGTGATGGCAACAGAATCGTGACACTCTGATGCTTCAGCCCATCGGGTGCTCTGCTGGAAGCATGCCGGCGGAGGGACGCTCAGATGGTGGAGTTGCTCCTGCGTCACGGGGCGCGAGACGAGGACGGAGCTGCCCTGGCGGCACTTCTCCCACACGGTGGCAGGCTCGTGTCACGTCTCCTGTCGCTGCGTGCATACCGTGATCCTGAACATACTGTCAACCAGGTGGGCATGCCACATTTATTTATTTACTCGTTCATCAAATCATTACCACGGAGCACTTTATAGGAAGTTAACCGGGATTTCTTCCAGATGCATTTTTTGGTCAGCATCGAAAACGCAATTTTTCGAGCTAAAATTGGGAGAAAGAAACCTCCAGGGATGTAAGATATGGAATAAGAGACTATTACAGTGATGCTACCGCTGCGCCAATTGCGCCAGACTGCGCCAAAGTGCCCTGGCTGCTACAACCTGCTACATTTCCTCAAAATTTGGAGATTCTGCGCCAAGCCTGCGCCAAAGGGGTGTTATCTGGCTTTCAGAGATGAAACTAACTACATGAGGTTCCCCCATTAAGAGCGACATCGCGCTGTACGCGGACGTACGCGGACGTTCTCCATGAGAGTGATGAAAATGGAGACAAAATACAGTATAACCTCGTTACAACGGATCTGTTTACAACAGACATTCGGATATTACATACCAATTTGCGGCGTTATGCCGACCTCCTTATTAGTTCCATTGATTGATCTTCGTTTACAACGGATTCTGGTACAACGGACATTCGGATATAATTGACTAAAATTTCAGGCCATGAAGGTGGTCAGGACTCCTTTAGAGCGGACTTTTCTACCACGGTCATTAACTTCCGACTTCAAACATCGCTTAGCATACTTTCGGGACGGGAGCAGCGCACCGCGGATATCGACGTACCGATTTAAGAACGAAGGCCGCCGATCCCCGATCTGTCAATGATCAGCTATGCCTAGCTGTAGCGACAAAAAAACGGCGCGCAGCGTGCTTGGTGTTGCGTTTGGGACGCTGACACGCGAAATTGCAAGCCGCTGCCACCGCTTCTCCGCGCGGTCGCTGCGCGGCGAGCTTGGCCGGGGGGTCCGCTGCCGATGCGCAAGATTCCCATCCGCGGTTCTGAGGAGCCAGTGGGCAATGCGATTCGTTGCTTGAGACGAAGGACATTACGGCTTCTTCGCTTTCGAATGTCCGCTAGCGCGATGTTCTTGCCCGCAAAGTTCGGATTTGGCTCGTACATCGGCACCGTGAACGGAGTTAGGCCTAATCACGACATCTAGTAGAAAGCTCGGTTGCGATGTGCGTGGCCGCAGTGCCCGATGTTTCAAAGTACGTCATGCTCGATTGCGAGTACAAGGAGTTGTCCCGCGGTGGTCTTCGTCATAAGCTTCGAAGTGCTGATAAGAAGAACCTCGAACAGCGGGTCCAACGAGTCAACGCTATTAGTCGCACGTCTGCGATGTTCGCGACGAGTGCGGCGCGCTATCGTAATCTGATGATTGAGCTTCCGCTTGCAGCTGCCCAACTAAAGCGTTCCAAATTATCGTCGACCCGTAAACACAGAACGAGTGCGAACGCGTCACTAAGTAGCGCAATTTTCGACAGCCACGACCTCGCGACGCACAAGCAGCAGACGACGATCCCGAAGCGAGCATTAACACGTTTTGGCTGCTTCTGCGGTAATACCGCAGAAGCAGCCAAAACGTGTTTTTCGTACGCTTGTTACTGAATGGAGGAGCCAGCTGAAACGGAGAACTTGAACGCGGAGAAATGCTCTTTACGACGAGCCCAAAATGGTGGCGCCCAGTTGCGCCGTTGCCGTGCTATAATTTTGAAAAACGCTTTTTTTTCTATTTCCGCAATTTTCGCCAAGTCGGCAGACGCAAAACAAATTTTTTATAGCACTTCTACGTAGTTTTCATTGAAGATATTTTGGAATCAGATAGAAATGGGCTACAGAAACTGAAAATGCGATTTTCCAAAAATCGAATTTTTTTTGGTCCCCTGTTAAAAATAAGACCATGTTTGTGACTCGTAATTCTCTCCGGTTATAACAGACCCATTCAGTGTTTACATGAAAGTCTGTTGTAACAGTACTTGGATTTTACCTACTCCCTTTACAACAGACCAAAATCCTCTTCACTATGAAGGTCTGTTGTAATGAGGCTATACTGTATCAATATGGTGTTGTCAAGCGGACGAAGGAACTGCGTTTTGTGTTTTTTTTTTGTAATCAAAGCATCAACTGTAGGCCACATGGCGTAGCAGCAGTCAAGCGACATGCAGCCATGAAACGGCACATTGATGCTACCAGTCGTCATTGAGACGCTTCAGGTGGGCTGCAGCGGCCGAAAACGATCCAGCCGACTTTGGAATTCGGCAATCCATGGAACGTTTTGCAGTGTGACCGCGTGACAAACGCAGAGACTCTGTTTGGGCTTGGCATGACTCTCAAGGGCATCCCATACTCGTGGGCCGACACAGCAACTGCCTTGTTTCCCAAGTTATTTGGAGATTCCGAAACAGCGAAGCAGTTTAGTTGTAAGAGGTTCAAGGCATCCTACATAGTTAGTGATGGCCTCGGGCCGTATTTCAAGAAACTTGTGCTTGACGAGCTGAACAAGCCGGATGTGGTTTTTTCTGTTAGCATTGACGAGACCCCCCTTCCTGAACAGAGGTGCCAACAACTTGATGTTGTAGTTAGGCATTTCTCCAACAAAATGCAGCGAGTTGTGGGACACCTACAGTCTTTCCGGCTGGGCTCTGCGACTTCGGAAATTTTGGCTAGTGAAGTGCAGAGAGCAATGATGGACCTGCCGCAGAAAAATGTCATTTGCTTTTCTACGGATGGCCCTAATGCAGTGAAAAGCTTCAGAAAAAAGATGCAGGAAGCATACCCTGACATCATAGATGTAGGAGAGTGCTGCTTGCACAAAGTGCACAACTCATTTGCCCGCAGCTTGAGTGCTGTTGGCTCGGATGTCGACGCTGCTGTGGTCGATGTTTATTACTTTTTTAAGAATTATTCGGCTCAGAATGAATTGTTGAAGGCAGAGCACCTGCTCCAAAAGCTAGTTTTGCTGCTCCAAAACGCAATTTTGCCTGCTCCAAAAGCTGCTCCAAAGTGGCCTAAGCCAGTAGCATCACTGCTATTATATATGTAGTTACCATCAATGAAAAATATACAGTAGAAGATAAAATGTGTCCGAGTTTGTCATAAGCCTACCGTATTTACTCGCATATTACCAGCACCAGACCAATAGGCTGCTCGGCTGGTGTTGGCCACATTTCCCTACGCTTCATTCACTTCCTTTCTTTGGTGTAGAGAGGTTTGTAGACAATAAGACAATACACTGTATGTATTGTTCTTTTCTTTTCGTATTGTGGCTTGTCGTCGCTATAGGGCATGTTCCAAGATTCATGTGCATAAAACCAAATGACCATAAAAGTAAATTTCATGCAAACAGTAAATGCCTCAAGAAAGGCTAAATTTCACATTGCAGATACAAGAAAGTTAATCATGTAGCATGAATTGAGAAGTGTGAAAGAGGGAAAAAAAACAACGAATACCTATAAGAGGTCGATCAACTGGAATCAACAGAGTTTTGGCTTGCCGGTATTCCAGTGTACTCAGTGGCTTTTGCACACTTTTGAGTTACCGATCGATGACATAGTGTAGTGTGCACGTACCTCACAGGAGTACGGCCACTAGCGTGGGTTCGGACTTAGCGAGCCACAGGGCCGCGTCTGCCGTCGCCTCGCGTGAACTAGCGCACCGCTGCACACGCACGTTCGAGCGCAAACAAGGCGCCGAGCGTAACGCGGCAAGTACACAGTACTGCTCTCGAAATCCGCAACACTTTATTGCCTGCGGCAGCTCCACAAAACGCAGTACAACGCCCGCTCCCAAAGGCGGCGGGAGAAGCAAAACAGGCTTAACCACGCCACGGGCGAAAGTACAACACAAAGGGTGCCGCTAGCACGTCTCCGCGGGCAAAAGGGCTCACGGCGACACGCCGCTGAGAGAAACGTTCCCTCGCGACTATGCTGCGTGCTCTCACGATCAGCGACCAAAACAGGGCCCGATCGCTCGAGCAAGGGCAAACTCCGCTCGCGTTGGCTTCGATAGATACGGTTTCGGCGTAGTAAGACCACGCGCGAATGCACCGCACCGCTCTTCAGCCTAGCGTTCGGAAAGGACAACGTAAGGTAAGCGCTCGCCGCTGGCGCAAGGCACCGTTGGCGAACTCCGTCCGAGCGAGCCCAAACAAAGGAGCCGACGGACAGGAAAGAAAAGACGTGCTCACCTTACGAGGTCCAGAGAGAGTCTGACTCCCCCGCCGCGCGCAACGTCTCGCGAGACGCGAGCACGCGAGACTCGAACGCGGCGCCACCGTCGCGATCCGGCGCCGGGGTGAGGGGGTTAACGTCACCCCCGCTCACCCAGCGCCGTAGGACGGCGGAGGAGGGGAGCGACATGATCGGACATGAGGATGGCAGAAATAGGCGAAAAACCCGCGCAATGGCGACGGCCTAGCCTCAATCCCCACATCCCCCTCTCCTAAATTTGCCCTTTACCGGTCTGCAAAGGCAGCCGGCGGTCACCCATGCAGTTAAAATAACACTGCTATGAGCAACCACTAGCCTCAGTCCAGCCCTGAAGCTGCTGCTAAAAAAAGAATACATTATAATGCGAGAAAAATCCATAACAAAAGACAATACGCTTAAAACACATAATACAATAAAATGGCGCTGCGGAAGGAAGGTAATTAAGGAAAGTGTTCGTGATGGTTGCGCGAAAGAGCGTCCACAGCGCGGGGGGGAGGCGGTGGCAGGAGGCTTCTTTGAAGTCCTCATGGCGGGAACGGGCTCATCAATGGCGCGTCGCTCTTGACGACGATTGGCGCGAGAGTCCGACGAACGCCGCTTCGGTGGTGGTGCGAAGGTCCCGGATTTTCGGCTGGATACCGGAAGACTTCACTGGGACAGCCGGCCCGAACTGGCTGCGAGGCATCCTGGAGTCGGCAAAGCGCAGGCATAGCTGCTGGCCTCGCGCCGGAGCCATGATGGAGAGGGCAGCCAGGCTTCTCGACGACGTCCGAGAGCAGGGCACGCTGGTCTGTCCGGCGTCAGCGGGTCATTGACCCGAGTGTCCACGTAGATGAGGTGAATTCACCACGCGCACTCTTTCCAGGCACGCACCAATGCACCACGCACGTACGCACGCACACACACACGTCACCGCACATAGCAGCGCTTTCGCCAAGCGCGGCGCTAGTTCGCCGTTCAAGGCCACTGCGCCTCACTTTTCGTGGTGTCATGTCGCCAACCGCGCGCGCTCGCATGGGAAGGCGCAAAGCGTCCTTCGTTCCTCTCCCCCCGCAAAGCAACCAGTATTCACGAATGCTTCCGCAGGCACAAGAAATAAAACACGGAAAGAAAGTAAAGAGAACAGAATGACACTCAATATGCGGCAAACACAACCGAAAAACGTATTAAATACACAAGTATTCAAATAAAACAGAAAAAAAACACTAGCAGCAAACTGGGCGGGCCGACTTCTTTACGAGCACTGGCCGTAAAGAAGCTAGCATACTGAGGCTAGAAAGTAACTGAGGGCCTTCGGTTGCGGAAAACAGAGTCCGCCGTCCGGCGCGAAATCACAAAGGTGACCGCTTCCTCAGATTATACGGATGCGTGGTCCGAATGCGGTCCGCCGCACCGGGTGTGCCCCGTTGCTTGCGCGAAATGCCACAGGGCGCTGGCGCAAGCTCGTCAGACCGTGATGCAAAGGCTTTCAGGTCTGCGATATGGGCACGGCTGAGTTTTCCAGAAATGGGATCTTTCAGCAAGTACGCGAGTGGAGTCCAAGCTTTCTCCACTCGGTACGGACCAAGCCACTTAGGAGCGAGCGAGGCTGAGAACCCCTTACTCGCGTCGCTAAGGGCGTGGTTGCGCTTCAGGACAAGATCGCCCACCTCAAATGCTAGGTCGCGATGCTTGCGGTCATATTGGGCCTTCTGCTGAGCCCTAGACGACGCCAAACTTTGCCTTGCTTTACAGAAAGCTCGACAAAGCCGGTCCCGAAGCTGTGACGCGTAAGCCGAACAGTCTGGCTGCGTCTCCTCGTCCCCGAGCTGGCATTGAATGACACTGGTCACCGGATTTGCCAACTCCCTTCCAAAATTTAAGAAGGCGGGCGAGAAACCAGTCGAGCGACTCTCGGATGTTCGAATGGCGAACGCGAGCTCGCTCAAATGGTCTGCCCAGTCCCTTTGACTTTCGGCAAAGGCCGCCAACATCGGTTTGAGCGTACGATTGACGCGCTCCGTCAAATTGGACTGGGGATGGTAGGGTGAAGTGGTGCAGTGATCAATTCCAAGGGAACGGCACGTGACACCAAACACCCGAGCGGTGAAATACGAAGCGTTGTCAGTGATGAGCCTTTCCGGAAAGCCGAACCGGCAAAACACTTCCTGCAGCTTCTCGAGCACCGCTCGCGCTGTCACCTTCCGAAGAGGGAACAATTCCACCCACTTCGAAAAGTGATCCACGACTACCATGAGGTGAATAAACCCCTGCTTACTTCTGGGAAAAGGTCCCATTAGATCGCAGGTGGCCACTTGCCACGGACGCTCACTGACAATCGGCTTCATCAGACCAGGTGGCTTGCCACCCCTAGACTTCACCGTTTGACAGACGTGGCAGGAACGGCAATAGCGATAAACGTCACGCTTCATGCCGGGCCAAGTCACCGTCTTGCTCAGTTTTGCGAAAACTTTGGAGCCACTCAGGTGACCGGCCATGGGTTCGTCGTGAGAGGATCGCAACAGGGCGACTCTCAGACTTTTGGGCATAACCACCTTAAACGGATCGATGGACTCGTCATCGGTGGCTACGTATTTCAGCAGGAGCCCGTCATGGTCCAGCAAATATGAATCCGCGGGGGACTCAGCGACACACGCTGGTTCCAGCCCCCCTTCCGCGCCCGCTGCAGGGCAAGCAGCGTAACGGCGCTCCGTCTCCCTGAGACCGTCGCAAATTCCGCGACAAAACGGATCACTTTGCTGAGCCTTCAGTAGCTCTTGTCTGCTGAAAGCGATTCCCATTCTCCCAAAGGGGAACCTGGTATCGCGCCCACTCAGGACCGCAGCAACCGCCGCTTGCGTCGGCGTCACGGGTTCGCTCTCGGCATCGTGGCCTTCGGAAAGCTCACCCGCTGGCCGGCGTCGCGGTGCGCTGTTTGCCTGGATAGCAGCCAAGGTTCGTCCGAATGCGGACTCGCCCTTTTCGCCGAACGGCGGCGAAGCCGCTGTTTCGCCCCCACCGCTTGCTTGTGCAAAGGCACCGCTAGCGGCTGTCGCACCGGAATCAAGGTTCTCGGCAGACAATGGGGCACGAGATAGCGCGTCAGCTACCACGTTGGTACTCCCCTTTCGATACTGCACTGCAAAGTCATAGTGCTGTATCAGGAGAGCCCAGCGCGCCAGCCTGCCCGCAGGCTCACGGAGCCGCATCAGCCAGCTGAGCGCACTGTGATCTGTTTGCACCACGAATTTCGTCCCATCAAGGTAGACGTCAAATTTCCGCAGTGCAAACACGATGGCGAGGCACTCCTTTTCGGTAACGGAATAATTTTTCTCCGCGGGTACCAAGGAGCGGCTGGCAAAGGCCAACGGCTGCAACACGCCATCGTGTTCCTGTAGGAGAACGGCTCCTAATCCCAGATCGCTCGCATCAGTCTGAACAACGAACGGTCTGGTCAGGTCGGGGAGTCTGAGCTGCGCTGTCTCCGCAATGGCGCTAGACAGTCGGCAAAACGCCTCTTGCTGCTCAGGTCCCCATTGCCAAACAGCAGACTTACCCAAGAGCCTGGTCAAGGGCGCCTGCAGTCGGGCACAGGACGGAATGAAGGAACGGTAAAAGTTAACCATTCCCAAAAAGCGGCGAAGGCCACGTACGTCCTTGGGCACGGGGAAATCGAGGATTGCTCGAAGTTTCTCCCGATCCGGCTCAATGGAGCCTTCGCCCAGCGTAAACCCGAGTAACTGAATACGGGTCTGCGCTAATTGGGCTTTCGCAGGATTTAACGTCATCCCGGCAGCCCGCACCCTCTCGAGCACATCGGCAACATGGGCCAAGTGCTCTTCGAAGGTTCGTGAATAAATCACGATGTCGTCGAGGTAGCACAAGCAGTATGACCACTTTGCTTCCCCGAGGACGCGGTCCATGAGTCTTTGAAACGTCGCAGGAGCATTGCAAAGACCAAAGGGCATACGAGTGAACTCGAACAACCCTCTGTGGGACGTGAAAGCAGTTTTGCACTGGTCACGCTCACCCATCCGGACCTGTAGGTAACCTTTCGAGGCGTCAAGCGTGGTAAAGTACCGTGCATCGCCCAGGTTTCCTACGATGGAGCTTATCGTAGGGAGCGGATAGGCATCCTTACGAGTCACTCCGTTCAGACGGCGATAGTCGACGCACAGGCGATGACTGCCGTCTTTCTTAGGCACCAACACAATTGGAGACGCCCAGGAGCTAGACGAACGGCGAATAATGCCTGCCGAAAGCATGTCGTCTAGCAAGCCGTCGATAATCTGCCTTTTGGCGAGACTGACGGGCCTGGGGTTACACTTCAAAGGAAGCGCGTCGCCAGTTTCGATCACGTGGCTGACAAAATCGGTACAGCCCGGTTGATCGGTGAAGAGCTCATCGTATTGGCGTAAAAGTGCCGACAGACGAGCCTTCTGTGTATCATCCAAATGAGTCGCACAGGCGATCAAAGGATGTGGTGCCTCTTCGTGTCGTGTCGGTCGATCCAAAAGGGGGTCTCGAGCCGACGAGCGCGTACTGCCGGAGTATGACCCCGAAGTATGCGCGCGACACGGTTCGTGCCGTGCCTCTCGTTCCCAAAGGGGACTGTGAGAGGAGGAATGCGTTGAGCAGGGGTATGACCCCGAACTCTCCGCGTGGCACGGTTCCGACGTTTCTGCAGCAAAGGCAACAGTAAGCGCCGGAGGGCTGATGAACGGCTTGAGTTGGGAAAAGGGCCCATCACGATAGCCGCCATTCGCAATGTCCACAACGATCCCGGTCTTCAAAAGAAAGTCCCGACCGAGAATCACCGGAACATTGAGCCCTGGGAGATGAACAAAACGCGCGCGTCTCATTCGATCTCCCCATCTGACAGTCAACCTTGCGGCGCCAGCCGAATGGGCCACGCCTGTCGCAAGAGTGAATGTCGTTCGGCAGTCCCGCAAGCGCACCGAATGCTTCTGCAAGTGGGACAATACCTGTTCGCCAAACAACGAAGCGCTAGCGCCCGTGTCTAGCAACGCCGAAAATTCACGGCCGGCAATAATGACCGGAATGAACGGCGCGTGCGTACCAGCAAGACTGCTTGCCCTGTACGCAGAGGGGATAAGCAAAGGTTGGGCCGCCCGTGCCTTCACGAACGACCCGCAAATCCGTTTCCCTGCCTCACAGGAGGCCTAGATACGGTGCACTCCCTTGCTATGTGCCCTCTTTCACGGCAGCGAAAACAGCGCACTCCATCTCGGTCTCGTTCACGAGACGGAGCAGCCTCGAGCTGCTGTGATCGGCTCGCCACGTTATCACAGGATACGTATCGACGAGCGTCACCCACACTGCGTTGGGTCGAATGGCGTCCCTTCGTGTGGGTTTCAGGTGGTGCAGCACAGGCTGCCCGCCTTTCGTGCGTGTAGGGATCAAGAGCGCGAGCGCTCAACTCCCACGCGCAGCCATTGGCAGCCGCAAAGGCAGCGCCGTGGGGCTGCTGTTGGGGCACGGCCCCTCGCCATGCGCAGCGCGGCTCAAGCGCCTCGCTGGCTGGCGGCGGCGGGCGATAGGCACGCGCGGCGAGAAGGTCGCCTTGTATGCGCTTTGCCTCGGCGGCCAGCTCCTCCAAATCGCGGAAGCGACCGCCGCGCAGGTACGCCGAAAAGGTCGGATGTGCCTGCCGAATCACCCGTTCGACGCGTTCCTCGTTCGAGGCCCTGGGCTCAGCGATAGAAAAAAGGTCGTCCATCGCGCGTACGTACTCCTGAAGCGACTCATCAGGAGCTTGTGTACGGAGCTCGAGCTCTCGCCGCATCCTACTTTCGTAGTCAGCGGGTAGGAATTCGCGCAGAAAGGCCGCGCGGAACTCCTCGAGGGTTGCTGCTCGGTAACCGGAAAGCCGATACCACCTCGCCGCCGTATCAGTCAGTGCAGCCGGGACAACGCGCCCGAGCACCTCCTGATCGTCCAAACCCATTGCTCTCTGATAACGTGACAGAGAGTCAAGGTAGTCTCGGGCGCTGAGCAAATCCCCGTATCCGCTGTATGTTGGCACAGGCAACATAACAGCGGGGTGGGCGCGTTTCGGAACGGCCGAAAGCGTTTGGACAGCTCCCGAGAGCGCTTGGATCATCTCGACGGCGTTTTGCAGCAGCGTCTGCGTCGCACCTGCTTCACAGGAAGCCGTTGGTGCGTTAGCGGCGCGGTCGAGCGAAGGTGAACAGCCTCCCAGCTCGATCAGTGGAGCGGTTTCAAAAGGACTACCGCCCTGCGCGCCATTCCCAGAGCAAAAGAGGCTCCTAGCGGGATTTGCCTGCTGTCGAACATAATTGCCACTTGGGGCGGCTACCGTCGACAATACAGGCGCCTGCTCAGCGTGCGGTCGAACTGTCGGTTGCACGGCTGACGGCGGGCAAAAGTCGGCAAAGGCCAAAGCCTGCGCCCCGTCAATTCCACAGGGAACCGACTGAAAGCACTGTGCCGTCGAACTGCCACGCATTTCGAAGGGTACTGCAGCAGTCGAAGGCGCCTGAGCGCACCGTTCGGGTAGGGCAAAGGGCCCAGTCCGCAACGACGCACCATCTCCAAAGGGAGCTGGCAGGCGCTTTGTGTCGTCCCCACAGGGGGTTGCGACACGTATGGGTGCACAAAGGTGCCCCTCGACAGAGGCACTGGCCTCCTTCTCGTGCAACGCGGCATCCGCCAGAAAAGTCAACGGACAAAAATCCCGCGAAGCAGACATGTTGCGGCGAGCCCGAGACGCACAGGCGTACTGACTCGCTAAGAGCAGCCAAAAGCTTAATGAGCTTTTGATACCGCGTTGGGCGCCAGTGTAGTGTGCACGTACATACCTCACAGGAGTACGGCCACTAGCGTGGGTTCGGACTTAGCGAGCCACAGGGCCGCGTCTGCCGTCGCCTCGCGTGAACTAGCGCACCGCTGCACACGCACGTTCGAGCGCAAACAAGGCGCCGAGCGTAACGCGGCAAGTACACAGTACTGCTCTCGAAATCCGCAACACTTTATTGCCTGCGGCAGCTCCACAAAACGCAGTACAACGCCCGCTCCCAAAGGCGGCGGGAGAAGCAAAACAGGCTTAACCACGCCACGGGCGAAAGTACAACACAAAGGGTGCCGCTAGCACGTCTCCGCGGGCAAAAGGGCTCACGGCGACACGCCGCTGAGAGAAACGTTCCCTCGCGACTATGCTGCGTGCTCTCACGATCAGCGACCAAAACAGGGCCCGATCGCTCGAGCAAGGGCAAACTCCGCTCGCGTTGGCTTCGATAGATACGGTTTCGGCGTAGTAAGACCACGCGCGAATGCACCGCACCGCTCTTCAGCCTAGCGTTCGGAAAGGACAACGTAAGGTAAGCGCTCGCCGCTGGCGCAAGGCACCGTTGGCGAACTCCGTCCGAGCGAGCCCAAACAAAGGAGCCGACGGACAGGAAAGAAAAGACGTGCTCACCTTACGAGGTCCAGAGAGAGTCTGACTCCCCCGCCGCGCGCAACGTCTCGCGAGACGCGAGCACGCGAGACTCGAACGCGGCGCCACCGTCGCGATCCGGCGCCGGGGTGAGGGGGTTAACGTCACCCCCGCTCACCCAGCGCCGTAGGACGGCGGAGGAGGGGAGCGACATGATCGGACATGAGGATGGCAGAAATAGGCGAAAAACCCGCGCAATGGCGACGGCCTAGCCTCAATCCCCACAAGATACAACTGATGAAGCTTACAATGGAAACTACAATAAATAGCTTTTTCTTGTTCAACGAATGTTCTTTCCATAAAAACATCTAGAAAAGCAACTCGTTCGCAGTTATGCTGCTGTTGAAAGTTTATGCCAGTAATGTGGAACACGATTGGTTGTTGCAATAATACCTCTGTGCTTCACCAGTTGATGTCTGCCTTTGTGCTGGTGCCTCTGATTAAGCTAAACCACCTTCACTAAACCACAAACGTCGAGAAGTTTGCAGACAAACCAAAACTCTCTACTAAGGAAATCCTGTAGTGGTTAACACTTGTGTTGTATCGTGCGACCCCTGGTGGCATGTGAAAACACCAGTGTGGTAAAGGTCCCTGTACATGCCACTGGGTGGAGCTGGTCTTCCCCCATGTTGCAAAGGGGCAGGCCACCACTACATCATCAGCCTGTTTGCTGCCACCAACCCGGCGTGTCCATGCCAGTCATGTGACCTGTGTCTCACTGACCAATCGCCCTTCTTCCCCCTCCATAAAACCGCCTGCAAATAAACATGGGAGATCAGTCTCTCGTCAGTCTCGCCGAAGCTCAATCTACGATTCGTCACTCTACGCGCCCTCCCGTCGCTCGGCCTCTCCGTCGGCCTGCCACGCGGTTACGCCGCGCTCCTGCCCTACACAACAACTTCTCCCTCTTCTTGTCTGCGTAGGGTGCACTAGATGGCCTCGCCCTGGCACCCAGCGTGCCCGTGATGATCAACTGGCATGGCCAGCAGTGCCTGGAGCAGTTGTCCGAGCGTTGGCTGGCGGATGCCGCCATGGCGCTCAACCTCAAGCTCAAGCTGCAGGCGCAGCTGACGGGTCCCGCGCTGGCCGCCATAACTCGCCTGGATGTGTCTGGGAACGCCTTGTCCGAGCTGCCTGGCTGCGTGTTTGCGTCCCTGCCATCGCTGCGCTTGCTGGCAGCTGGACAGAACAAACTAGCCACATTACCCGATGTGGTCTCCGCTCCACTACTCGAAGAACTGCAGCTGCAGGACAACCGGTTAGAGACAGTTCCGGGGACCCTGTTCCAGCTGCCGTCCCTTCATACACTTGACCTGTCCAACAACAAATTGCAGGTGTGTAACCGTCGGTCCGATGAAGTTTACTGCATTTTCTCGCGTATTACTCGCCCCTGAATGTAACCCGCACTCCCAATTATAAACCATGAAAAAAACAAAATTACGCGCAGCTTCAACTGATAGAGTGGCATGCTGTAGAGATAGAGATAGGGACATTCTTTTTTGCTTGTACACTTTTCAGTTCTTCGTTTTGAAAAGTTCCATCAAAGTAAGTGTCACATTAACCACTGTCACGTGACATTTATGGAAGCCTGCAAGTGTAATGCTTTAATAACGATAATTGTTGGGTTTTAAGTCCTAAAACCGCGATATGATTATTAGAGATGTTGTAGTGGAGGGCTCTGGAAATTTCGACCACCTGGGGTTTTTTAACATGCGTCTAAATCTAAGTACACAGGCCTCTAGCATTTTGCCTCCATAGAAATGTGGCAGCTGCTGCTGGGGTTCAATTCTACGACCTTCCGGTTAGCAGTCAAGCACCGTAACTACAAGACCACCGCAGCGGGTAGTGTAAGGCTTTACAAACGCAGACAATCTAGGAAAGAAAATGTTCACATTAGAAAGAACTACTGTCTGAAGGTGAAAGAAAGTTTTTGACGGCAGCATCACTCGTTAATGTGTGTGTTTGCGCGCCCCCAGGTGCTTCCAGAGGAGCTGTGGGGAGCGCCCCGGTTACGAGATCTGAACCTGTCCATGAACATGCTGTCGAGGCTACCCAGCGAGCCGGGAGGCAAGTCTGCTCCACAGGAGCCCGAACCAGCACCTGTTACTCCTCGTGCCCCATCGCCAACATGGCCGCTTGAACATCACTGCCTCTGGAGGCACGCATTGGAGGCAAGTGCTGTTTTCTTTGATAGAAAGGAACTAAACTGGTATGTGAAAAGTTTCATTGCAGTAAATTGCTCATAATCGGTTACGTTTTTACAGTGAAGCTGTAGCCTGTGACGTCATCGTCGTCGTCGTAGTAGTACTAGTAGTAGTAGTAGTAGTAGTAGTATTAGTAGTAGTAGTAGTAGTAGTAGTACAGTGGAACTTCGATTATACGTCCCCCGGTCCTGCGACGACCCGCGTTTTACGACGAATTGGCTTTGTCCCGGCAAAACCCCCATAGAAATAATGTATTAAAAACCTCAATTGTACGACGCAATTTTATGCCGGCCCCGCCTCGTACGACGCTTCGCTGGACTGTCCGAGAAAAAAAAAAGACCTACGATGACGCGGGCTGGCACGCAAACACACTGTGGCCGGGCGAAAAAAGTCGGGAAACCGAGGAACCGAGTTCGTATCCGCGCTGCCACCACAGGGCCTCTTCAATTTTTCGACATGCGGTCGGCCATAGCTAGCCAGAGCCAACGTTGGCCGGAGCCAGCCGGAGCCAGCCGGAGCGCATTCGTTTTGTCGCATTGCACTGCGCACTTCCGTTGTCGCCTTTTTTTTTTCTCTCTCTCTTCTTTTGGGTGGTTTTGTAGTGACCGTTGTGAGCAGATAACATGGCAGATAATTTCGACCTCGCTTTTTAGTATGCGATAACTTTCACTAGATTTCGTGTCGTTATACCGGACGTGTTGAACGGCGATTGTTGAGCCAACGTTTGCGACAGCCGTGGGAACCGGAACTCGCCACTGTCTAGCTACCAGAGGGCTGGGGCGTTTTAGCCGCTCGCGATTGGTCGAAGCTTGCAAATCGAATAGGCCTACTGCCGTGCTGCCATTCAGCCATTCCTTCACGTGTTTGCCTCATCGGTTAGTTGTGCTGCGCCGCAGCTGCTGTGTCCACATGCAAAATTTTCTGTGTTCGGACATTGGTGTGCGAGGAAGCTTTCGAATTCTTGGTTGTGAGTGCTGCGTCTCGCAATGTCGCGGAACCGGAAACCACTGACGCTTGGAGAAAAGCTTCGCATAATCGAGGAGGCGGAGAAGCGGAACGGAGCAACAAAGGTCAGCATTGCCCACGACCTGAACATTCCCGAGTCGTCGCTGAAAACGATCCTCGCGAAGAAGGACAGCATCCTACTAAATGCGGCAAAGTTCGGCCTGAACAGGAAGGCCGCGAAAGATGGCAAATATGCTGCCATGGAGAAGGCCCTCGTTGAGTGGTTGCGTCAGGCCCTCAGTTCAGGAATTGCCATGGATGGCGCAATTTTGCAGGAGAAGGCTGAGACAGTTGCATTGTGCTGCGGCATTGACGACTAGCCTCCAATGGCTGGTTGGATCGCTTTAAAAAACGCAGTGGAGTTGTGTACAGCCGCTGCTGTGGAGAGAGCGCGTCAGTCAGCTCCGACACTGTAGAAAAGTGGACTGCATTGCTGCCGGAATTGATACGGGAATACAAGCCGTCCGACGTGTGCAACGCGGACGAAACTGGATTATTTTATAATATGCAGCCAGAACAGACAGTGGCATTCAAAGGAGAGAGCTGTCACGGGGGTAAGCGAAGCAAAGAGCGTCTTACCGTATTGCTTTGCGCTAATGAAGACGGCTCTGAAAAACTTCCTGCTCTCGTGATCGGCAAGTTTGAGAAGCCGCAATGCTTCAAGAATTTGAAAAGGCTGCCGTGCCAGTACACGTTCAACCGGAAAGCCTGGATGACGGCTGCTATGTTTTCTACATATCTGCAGCAGCTGGACTCCAAAATGGGGGCTAAGAACAGAAAGATTCTTCTTCTGCTTGACAATGCACTATGCCATCCATCAGATATGTCGCATTTGAGAAATGTGAAAGTTGTATTTCTGCCCCCCAATTGCACTAGCCAGCTGCAGCCACGTGACGCTGGCGTCATCAAGTGCATGAAACAGAAATATCGGAAGTTTCTGGTGCAGCGTCGGCTGGCGGGCGTGGAACGCAAGCAGTTGGGTAAGAAGCTTTCTGTGCTTTATGCAATGCACTACATTGCTAGTGCATGGGATGCAGTCACGCCAGAAACCATCGCCAACTCCTTCAGGCACTGCGGCTTTAATAGAAGTGGTGCTTGTTCTACCAGTGAAGCTGCAGTGCCTGTTGACGACGAACCAGAGTTCAGCAGCCTGGAGCTGCCTGGATCTTTCGCGGACTATGTTGGTGCCGACGACGACGTTGCAGTGTGCAGTGAAGTGTCGCTGGATGTCATTATCGAAACTGTGCGTCCCGACACTGCGGGAACTTCCGACGAGAAAGAGATGGACGACGCTGCAGAGGCTAGCGCGTCCGTTCCGACTTACGCGGACGTGTTGTGCTACGTCGACCACATTCGGCGGTTTGCTTGCGCACGCGACGAGATCGGCGACTTGCTGCAAGATGTTGCAGCTATCGAAAGAAAGCTGATGCGTCGTGCCTGGGCAAACTCTCAGAAGAAAATCACAGATTTTTTTAAAAGGTGAGAAATGAAGGCTCGTTCACACCTCCGATAAAATGCATGGTTGTCATTTTTTCAATTAATTTAATCTACGTTCCTCGGAGCAGCGTAGGTTTGTGCCGCGGACTTTCTTAGGCATTATGTGCCCGCTGTTGTGGGGCAACAATGACCGTCACTGCCTATATTCTCGGTTTTTCGAATTATACGACGCCCGGATTATACGACGATTTTGCGCGGTCCCCTAAAAGTCGTACAGTCGAAGTTCCACTGTAGTAGTAGTAGTAGTAGTAGTAGTAGTAGTAGTAGTAGTAGTAGTAGTAGTAGTAGTAGTGGCAGTAGTAGTAGTAGTAGCAGTAGTAGTATTAGTAGTAGTAGTGGTGGTAGTAGTAGTAGTAGTAGTAGTAGTAGTAGTAGTAGTAGTAGTAGTAGTAGTAGTAGTAGTAGTAGTAGTAGTAGTAGTAGTGGTGGCGGTGGTGGTGGTGGTGGTGGTGGTAGTGGCAGTAGTGGTAGTAGTAGCAGTAGTAGTAGTAGTAGTAGTAGTAGTAGTAGTAGCAGTATTAGTATTAGTAGTAGTAGTAGCGGCAGTAGTAGTAGTAGCAGTAGTAGTAGTAAGTAGTAGTGGTAGTAGTAGTAGTAATAGTAGTAGTAGTAGTAGTAGTAGTAGTAGTAGTAGTAGCAGCAGCAGCAGCAGCAGCCACAGCAGTAGGCATCACACATGTCACATGACCAAAGGGGGCTGAATAAAGAAGAAGAATAAAATGAAATGACAACGACGATGACGATGATGATCGTGAAAACTGTTGAAACTTAGGAGCGAAATGTAATGCCTGATGAAAGGGGTGACAGCTTCACTGTCTGAACGGTTTGTCATGGTGTGGAACTTAGTAAAATTGTTTTGATAGTTTTGTAATTTATCAATTACTATTCTCTAACTTAGCAACACTTATTGTAATTCGGTGACTTATTTTTCGGTTACCAATTATATGTGACCATGTTGTGGGTGCTGCAAGCATACTGTGTCCTCCATTCTCGTTCCCCCATTCATTAAGTTGTTTTGCCTGCTTCGCTACGTGGTGTTCAAAACATGGTGGCCATGATGTTGGTTTTCACACCTGCATAACGCAAAGAAGAATAGCCTTCGAAATTGGTTACTGTGATGGGGCCATTATTGGGTGTTACGATGTGGGTGTCATCTCTACGTATGAGATCAAGAGAGCTCCTGTGTCCCTAGTAGTGCAATCTAATGAAACGAAACAGACAGTGAAGCTAAAGAGGTGTAGGGTACATTACTAGTATGTTTTTAACTTTAGTGTAGTAGTATGACATAAAGTTGATTTTTTCATCCACTTTAATTCCTTCCATTTATGTCAAAATTACTATACTAAAGTTAATGAAAACTGGATAATGAAGCCCAGGAAAGTACTGTATAGGGATGTTAATTGTATTGTTTCAAGTGTATTGTGATATTGGGTAAAGTCAACAAAAAGACAACTTGCCGCCGGCAAGGGACCGAACCTGCGACCTTCGGATTAACTGAGCTACGGCAGCGGTCGTCCCCCCCATCCACTTATTGGTTATTTATGTGCATTCAACCTGGGAGTGTTAGTCAGCACCGCTCTTAGCCATGACGGCGAGCGTGGAACACTCTTTTTGCCAAATGGTGTCACATAAGCACATGAACCTTTTAACAAGTGGACAGTTGACCAATAAACCTTTGCATACTACCTGAAAGGCATCACGTCTGCCGGAACAAGACCCTCGCTATGAATGAATAAAGGGAGGAAATTTTGAGGGCTCGTTTCCTTGTCGAACAAAGAAACGAGCCCTCAAAATTTCCTTCCTTCATTTATACTAAAGTTTTAAAACATATGAGTAATTTCCCCCTATACCTTCCTTAGCTTTGTTGTCTGTCGGTTTCATTAAGTTGTGTCGTCATACGTGACGCCAGTTGGCAATATAAGAGTGTTTCTACACTCGCCATCATGACTGAGAGCAGCGCTGGCTAACACACCCAGTATTACACAAACATAAATATCCAACAAAGTGGATGGGAAAGTGACCTCCGCTGTTTAATTGGTAGAGCATTGGACGCATTATCCAAAGGTTGTAGTTTCAGTCCCTACCTGCGGCAAGTGGATTTTTCATCCACTTTATTTCCTTTCCATTTATGTCATAAATGGTATACTAAAGTTAAAAACATACAAGTAATGTCCCATATACAGTTAAAGCTTGTAATGCGAACTCAAAGAGGACTATAAAATTGTTTGAATTAAGCAGAGCTAAAATTAGCGGGCGAGCACTAAAATGAACAGACATCGTGCTACACTGCACGGGCAGAACCCAAAGAAGCCACCTCTGCACGTATCGTGAATTAGGCGTCTACTACATGTTTATGGGAGGTGATTTCGTAAATTAAGTTGCTGGAGCTCTAATAGCAAACAGAATTACTTGATTAGTCAGTAATACGCCTGAAAACAAGCACAGACATGCATTCATATGAGCAGTGAGCCTTAATGTCGAAATATATGACACTATTTATGCTCCAAAACGCGTTTATTTACATGGCAGGGTTAACGCAATCAAAATTAAAAATAAGCAGCTTGCATTGCTTCAGTCGCGACTCCATGAGCATCGTTTGTAGCTTGCCCAAGAGCTCCAGCGCATTGTCCGAATACTCACCTGCTGAGAAATACGGCTCTTTCGTTGTTTTGAATCTCTAGTAAATTTGGTTTGGTTTGGTTTTGCCACACATTGTGATCATTATGGGCCGACTTTTGCGAAGAGCAATCAAAACCAGGGGCTCCCAGTTCGAATGAACCGTTGTGGATACTGATGCATTCGAATTATCAGGAGTTTCTTCCATAGAAATACACTGGGCTGTGCCGGGACCAGGGTGTCAGTTCAGATTGACAGAGTTTGAATTAACGAGCTTTTACTGTACTTTCCTTATCTTCATTGTCAGTTGGTTCCTTTAGGTTGTGCCTAATGAAAAGATACGAGCCCTCGAGGCAATCCCCCCCTCTTTTGTTCCTTGTAGGTGCAAGAGACATACGCGCCCGAAGGTCCCGGCTCAGGCTGCCCACTGAGCAGCCTCAACCTGTCGCACAATGCCTTCGAGAGGCTGCCTCCGATGCTGGCCTGCAGGTCTCCCCACTTGGCTCGATTGAACTAAGCTACAACGGCCTGGCCTCACCCGGCGAGCTGAGGTTCTACCCCGTTAGTCTGCGCCACCTCGACCTGTCGTCAATCGATTGGCAGTGTGGTGGCTGCCGGCCACAAGTGACACCACCTGTGCCGCAACCGGTAGGTCATCGAATCCGCAAGGACATCATTTACGACACCTTTTCAGAAGCGCTTGCTTTAAAAGCCTTGAAAAGCATCTAAGGAGGTCTTAATAGGCAGCCCCACAAGACAGGAATACTGGCAGTGATTACAGTGTGTGATGTACAGTGTCAGCCACCATTTTGACGGCACACCTCATTAGAGTTTGTCAATATCACTGCATTCCTCCCCTACTTATTGGAGGGGAGGGGGGGGGGGTTGAAAAGTGGAAATGTGGTTATTATGATAACTTACAGAGACATCTGTTAAATTCTTCAGTCCTTCATTAGGAATTGAAGCTCCTAAGAATGTTTGAATACCGTTAAGATGTTTGGTGCTAATTTTAGTATTAAAGATTTTCTAAGTATGTCAAATGAACAAATTACACATTTTCCCCATATAAGATGCCTACAAAGGTGGTTTCATGGCAGTGAAGTCCATGCTGCAGTGAAGCCACACCATAAGGGGTAGTTTTGAAGTCGGTTATTTGGTGAAACTGTAGTAACTTTTACAAGGCACAGTACTTTACCTCAGCTAACCCCCACCCACAACTACAATGGAGCGGTAAAAAAAAAGCGAAAATAATAGCATACAGTTAATTATCTGAATAACAAAACATTGACAATAAATTTACTCCGTAGAGTAAACTTTTCTTTTTGGCAAGCGAAAAGTGAGCTTTTTAAAAATTTGTCAACATCATGCACCTGCACGAGGTTTTATGAAATTCCACAATTAGAACTATTTGCTGTGAAATTATTTTATACTAATTACTATTTGCTTCAACACGCTTTGAGCCAATAACATTGATATTCGCACAAGCCTTCATGTAAGACATGGAAGTATGACGGGTTCCCTTGTTTCCGCAAGGCACCTTGGGCTATCTTCATTGAATACGTAATTTTTTTTTAACATGTCCTCCTATTTTTATGAGCGGCGCCATGTTACCTGAACTTATTATTATTAGTACACGCTAGTGGTTTCTTTTGCAACATAATGTTGTGATAATGTTGATGATGCCTGGTCTAGAATTCGAGACCAACTTTAAGATTAATTTAAGCATCTTATAAGTGCTACTGAACAGTCCGACTTGCCAAGTGTGATTGTTTTACATGGAAGGAGCATGTATACAGGGTCTGTCCGTAAGTGATGAGACTGAATCTGGTAAAAAAATGTATCGATCCTATCAGTGGAGCTCACATCAGGGCTGATGCAGACCTGATACAGCCCTTATGTGAGCCCAGCACACTTCTTCCTGTTCTCGAAGCTCGACAGTGTTCCCGCCAACCTACAGGCTGTCACAGTCTCTGATGAAGGCCACGGCAGCTGACTTTCAGGGAACCTTTGCAGCGTGGGAACCACGTTGAAAGTAGTGTATCGACACCGAGGCAACTAATTTGAAGAATTTTAATATGTTCGATCGGATCAATAACATTTTTTACCAGACCTGGCCTCGTTACTTTAAAGAGAAGCTGAAGCACTTTAAAAAAAAAAAAATGACTTTGGAGGGTGTAATCATAGTTTTATCCCCGCTGAATGCAAAAACTAGGGATGGGTGGAATATTCGGGTGTATCGAATATTCGAACGAAATTACAGTATTCGAATTCGCTTCGATACAAATTTATATTATTCGAAATTTCGAGTATTCGAAATGAACGAATACTATATGTATGTTTGACCGCACATAACCCCCTGTAAAGGTGGTTTCACTGCAGCGTCAGGTTGCTGTACCGTGAAAACTACCTTTACAGAAGAAATCTGCACTGCCGCGAAGCCACACGTCAAGGCTAAGTGTACATTTTTTTTTTTTTAAGTTTAAATCGTGTTATATGGGCTTATATGCGCTAAGTATAGTAATTTTAAATTGTAACATATTGTACCACTTCTAACCTGCACCCTACTGCTATTCAAATCTTGATACTATTCAAGGTTGCTTCCACTTCATTTGAAACCAAAAAAAGTGACATTCGCTCATACCTAGTTCCAATTTTAAAAAATATTGTGCAAGGGTCATGACAGAAACGCTCATTTTTCATAATAATATGCGCTATATACTATTCGAAACTATTCGATTCGAAATTATTCGACTAAATCACTATTCGCTTCGGATTCACTTCGAACCTCAAATTTGCTATTCGCCCATCCCTAGCAAAAACCAATGTAAGAGTTCACAGAAGTGAACGCAAATAGCATTTCTTGGCAAAAAAACAGCGGCTGCAGCCGCAGGGCTTGTTGAGTTGCTGAGCGAACGCGGCGACGTCATCTTCGGTGTGCTGCGTCATCGGTAACATCAGCACTGTTAAAGCACGGCCTTCACGATCAGTTCCACCAACGCGTGCAGCCGGAACTAGTCGCGGAGGCCATAGTTGAAGATACGACGGCACTGCACGGCTCCGCCAAAGCTACCAGCGATGACGTTGTTCCGGTTAGTTCATTTCCACACGCACACTTTTGGCACGTTCGCGTGGGCGGAGCAAGAAGAACTTTTCTTCGCGTATTTTAAAGCTCCTGCTGCCACAACAGCGGAAAAAATTACACCATCGTCAACAATAATGCTGGACCTTGTTGACAACAAATTTTTACTGAATTCTAAAACCACTTCAGTTCCCTTTAAGGACAAACCCTGTAGTTTAAGGTTTCTCGTGGCACCGCGGCATTTTCATGTGTATGGTTGTGAATGTTTTCGAGAACTAGGAACGGAAAACG
>NC_051181.1:177419650-177447702 GCF_013339695.2 Rhipicephalus sanguineus | reverse complement strand
TTGGGTAGGCAGACGTTGTGGGCCTTCAACAGGTATGAAGTGATGAGGGGGCTGTGGAAGATGGTAGCGGTACCGGGGCTGACGTATGGGAGTGCGGTGCTGTGCATCTCATCCGGTACAAGAGAATTTCTGGAAAGACGTCAAAGAGAAGCCGGCCGAGTAGCCCTGGGCGTGCACCGACAGACACCTATTGAGGCGATACAGGGAGACGTGGGGTGGTCCTCCTTCGTGGCTCGTGAGGCGGTGGCTAAGGCAACGTACGAGAAGCGTTTCATGCGCCTCCCCAGTGCCAATCTCGCGCGACAGGTGTGGGTGCACACCATCTTTGCCAGCTGCTCAACAAAGTGGGCACGTCGCACACGTAGCCTGCGGGACCGATATCACCTCCCCACTGTCTGTCTGGAATCCACGCAGGGCGATGTGAAGGTGGCAGTGCCAGCGGTCAGTACAAGGCAGCTGGTGCGGCAGCAGGAAAGGGAAGAGTGGGTGAGAACGGCCGAAAAGAAGTCGTCTATGACTGTGTGCATGATGGGGAAGGGAGACATTGCCAAGGAAGCTTTTTTCGACAATTCACGAGGAAGTGGTTTGTTGGCGGAGGCACGATCTGGCGTGCTACGTACTCAACACTGGAGGGTACACTATGTTGACGGGCAGCAGACACAATGCATCCTTTGCAATGCAGCAGAGGAAACAATCGAACACATAGTCCTCCAGTGTCCGAAGATCCACCCACCCTCCGAGACAACATCGCTACAGACGGCACTCGGTTTTGTCGAAGAAGAAGACCAGCGTAAAGGCGCCAGAACACATGTGGAGTTAACCAAACAACGGTTGGAACACTGGTGGCGGTATGGTGCGTCGCGGTGACTCCCGTGCCCATGTTTCCGGGAATGTTTTGGAGCCGCGATGCTCTGAAATACGTTTCTTTTTTTTAAAGACGATAGTCTTTCTTGGGGAACTTAAACGCAGAAATTTTGGTCTGTCTTTCTGTCTGTCTGTCTGTCTTTCTGTTTGTCGGCACGTCCCTCGATTCAGCCACTCGGCCAAAGTTGAACCACTTGCCCAAGGGCCAGCCGTCTTGAACTGGTATGGCTGTTCATACTTGTGAACGTTGTCGATCAAAAAGTAAATATCATGCATATCTGAGGTGCAACATCACTAGGTAAGTATTACGTGACGTGTTCCTTTAATAGAAAATGCATACATACGTAATTTTAAGGACCCTCGTTTCTTAAGCTGCGCTGAAATGCATAAGAATGGAAGCTTGAGCGAGTTGGTATGCGTTCATCTTTGTTGAAACAGCGCTCACTAGACGACGACGAAGTAAAAGAAGGCACAGGACAGGCGCTGCCTGTCCTATGCCTTCTTTTACTTCGTCGTCGTCTAGTGAGCGCTGTTTCAACAAAGCTGAAAATGCGACTGCGCTGAAATTTGCCTTCCTCCGTGCCCTTCGCACGAGCTCATGGTTGTGTTTCGGTTTCGGTTCTGTATTGCACTGTACGAATGCCATGGGTTGGTGTTGAAAACTTTAGTTTTGAGAAGGCCAAGAAGGTGAAAAAAAATATTTAAAAAATGAAAAAGCAGCGTTGTGGGCGGCCTTCAGGCTGCCGGTTGTGGGCGCCGCTCTGGCGTTCCTGTTTTACCCAGGCGACGTGTAAATAAAAGAGTGTGTGGAGAGTACTCGTTGAGTGCGGACGTTTCTCTGCTTCAGCGCTTCGCGCCAAACCGCGTTTTCGGGCTGGCTGGCGTCCCCGCCGGTCGCGTTGGTCACCGCCGGTCTTCGCCTGCTGCTGCGCCGGGACTACCAGCACGCAACACAGCACTCATGTTTCCCGACGTATTGCCAGATGGCGTCCATATCTCACACAGCGCCTCTTCTATCGTCTTTACACGACATTTGCAGCGAAGCACGCAGATACGCGGCCAATTTTTTTTCCTTCTTCTTCTTTCCTTTTTTTTTTTAAAGTTTTCCAGGCTACGCCGCACATTGAGCGCAGGCAACCCGATTCAAAGGGTATAGCCAGATCGCCATCGCCATCGGTTCCTGTATCCCCGCGCTGCGCTGCCATCGCCGCCATTCTGTCGAATGTGTCTGCGGTAAAGCGTTCTGTGCGCACGTTCTGTTTTATCTCGAGACTTGCTTTATTTTACGATCTGCTGTCTCAAAAGATCTGAGTTAAATGGCGCCAACGGCGCCCTCACAGCCAGCGCCGAAGGCCGCGCCGACGACAACGAAAAGCGGCAGATACCGATTTTTCGGACTGCCAATTTTTCGGACGCCCGATTTTCCGGACATGCTCGAAAATTCGGACGCTTTCGCGGCACCGTCACCAGCCCCATAGACGTCAATGGTCAAGAACGTCGGAAATTTCGGACACTAAAACTCTTCGGCGTCCGATTTTTTGGACTTTCTGCCCAAATTGCAGGTCCGAAAGGCAATAATTGAAGCCCCCACCTCTGCCGCGTCTATCATCTCGTAGGTTCGAACCAGCGCTTTCGCGAGTCGACCTGTTTGCGACAGTAGCAGAGCCCGAAAGTCAGCTTTGTCGTGATGCCGAAGTGTTATGGGGTGAAGCGGACCGGAAATTCAAAGAGGCCGCTTTCACGGCGCCGTGCGGCGATGTCTTTACGGATAAGCAGTGGAAATGCACGGACGCGTGATGGCGGCAGGTGGCAAACGTGCCAGTACGGCTCAATCGCTGACAAGCCTTACGATAAGCATCTTCAGTCAACTGCTCGATAGTGCATGTGGCCTGGTGCAGTTGCATGCGTAGTGCGCGCATTTAATAGGCGAGAACCCAAGCGCGCCGCGCCGCCATTCATGCTGCCTCTTTGTGCGACCGCTAAGTGCGCGGCACAGATGCGTTGCCTTCACGAACGAAACCAGCTCGTCATCGTACAGCGATCACATCAAACTGGCGGAGATGCAGGCGGACTTGGTTGCACGTAAGCGGAAGTGCGGGCAGCAACGCATTGACAACTTTTTTCGGCCACCGGGACCCTGAAGTGTCAATAAAAGTGTTTTTTTTTTTTCTGACGCATTCGTTTTTTCGGACATTCGATAATTCGGACTTATTTACGTTCCCCGTGGAGTCCGAATTATCGGTCGTTGACTGTATATGTTATTCAGTCACTGGCAAGGGCCTTAGAAGTACCACATAATGATCGGGTCCCCATAACGCGTTTTCCTGTCTGGTTCCTTGTAATATGTTTGAGTGTTTCAATGCAGCATCGCAATGCTACGCGGTGAAGCATACCAAAAGTATAAGTGGGTTTAGCATGTGTTCTTTAATTATACACGTGCACATGTGCCATCTTTGGTCACTGTACAAACACCCATAAGTCTAATAAGCGTATGGGAAATCTTTCAGAGTTGTTCTGGACATATATGCGACAACATAAGCCTTTGTTTCGCTACACGACAACACATTGCCAATGCTGCCGCTCGCAATTTGTTGCGAGCATCTTGAAAAAGAAACAGCATAACTTAAAACACGGACGAGAAACGAACAGACGACGACGGGCGTTGTTTTTCTTCAGGACGGATTGATACTAACGAGCTCGTCTTCACACTCTTTTCAGTTGTTGCATGCCCCAGTGCTACGTGCAACGTAGTTTACGTAGCATTTCATAGATGGTACACAGCCTCCAGGTGGTATCACCACCGGTGGGATAGAGCGGATGACACTCACGGCGTTAAGTTCGAGGAGCAATCATTAGGTGGAAAAAAAAATCCAATTCTCACGACAAAATTAAGAGATGAAATCATTACGCAGGCAAATACAGTAAATTAACACGGAAATGGCAACAAGGCTTCACTTACATCACTAGTAGCAGTACGTCACAATAGTAGCAGTATGTCACTAGCAACTATTTCAACATAAGTAGCTCTCCTTCTCCAGGTGAATGAGGTAGAAATCACAATGAGGTTAACCTAAGGACGTTCACATGGGGAGGTGCGGAAACAAAGCTTACCCGGACGTCGGCTCCCGGCAGGCCACAGCGAAGCAGCTCTTCGGAAGGCAACAAAGACGGAATGAGCAGGCTGCGGCCGTCCCAGGTCAACGCCACTTCAAACTTGTTCAGCAGGCTCAGCAAGTAGCTGCGTGTTTCAGCACTTCGGAACAAGTGCTGCAGGTCTTCCAAGCGCATGATGCCTGTAAAGGCAGCCACCCCAGTGATTCGCACCTTTCGAAGATCCGCATAGAAGCTGCTGCCACAAAGCATGCAGCGATAATGCCCCGCTTGTTTACTACACCTGTGTGATGCAATTTTTGCATACCTAAAGAGCACTTTCTCTCGTTACCTCTCTTGTAATTACACTTTACAAGCTAACATCACAATAGTATGTTAACAATCTTGGGGGCAATAATTTCTCTTCCATCTTTCAAAGCTCTTGCCTCACTACTCTAGAGAACCTAGTTTCACGCATAACACAACAAATGCCTCCGTCACAGTGTGTTACTCACCATTGCGTGCAAAAGGGTTGATCTCACGCACAGTGACTACGTGGGCCAACACGTCGCAAAGCCACTGTGGATCCAAGAAGTACAGGTCCTTGAGTGTGGCATCTTCGTAATGTAGAAGTACACCTGCAGAAGCCAACACAGTCTCACTCACTCACTTGTGCACTCACTAAGTTAGTAAAGTGCAAGATGTACACAGCTTTAGATACAGTACACACAGCTTAGCACATGCAGTAGGTGCAAAGTGTATGATGTACACAGGTGTAAGGTACACACAGTTTTTAAAATTATTACTAGACATAACAAATGCAGTTATGGCTTAAATGTTGTATATGGCTCGTATGTTTGTTCCGGGCTAAGAGAAACCTAAACCAAAATGTGGGTGCCAAAGTGACATTGCTGCCTTGAAATAACCTGCATTGCAAAGCGATAAGCTGTACATAGTACAGTAGAACCCTGTTGATACGTTTTCCATGGGACAGCAAAAAACACAGTAAGAGCCGCGAAACATAAAAGCCGAGAAACAGGACAAAATCAGAAATTAGAGTAGTGGTGAGAAGCACACACAGTTTTATTTCAAACATTTCACTTGAAGAAATCGTGCAGCATCGCACGACAGTGGCAGCAGTGACGATGGCAGTGACGATGGCAGTGACGGTGGTTTCCAGTGATGGTTGAAAACGGTGGCAGCTGTGACGTTGTGACGGAGCACCCAAACATGTCAAGACGCCATGTTTAGACGAAAGATACAGATCTCAGAGGTCGTGTTTCTGGTGGCGGGACTTAAAAATACACCATAAATGTGGCCCTTACCGCTTCTGGCAACCAATTCGATCGCCAAGCCACCAAGTGGACCAAGCCAAGCACGTGAAAAGTCAACAAGCCCACCCGGGTCATCTTGGAGGGCTGGTTCGCAACATACAATGCGGGAATAGTCCCACAGCTGTGACATAACAGCGCGATTCCCAATGCACTAGATCCTATGAGAGCTATGCCGAGGCCGGCCGAAAATGACGTAACAGTCAGGAAAGCACAGCACCCAGGAAAGTAACAGTGGGGTTCTACTGTATTTCACAAAGCACCTATTTTTATGTGTGCATTAAGAATGATAAAATTAAATCGCTGGGTCAAGTATCCTGAAAATGCACTGCAAGTAAAGCGGGACACAACAGTGGAGGGTCGTGGATTAATTTAGACCACCTGGCGTTTATTGACACGCATTTAAATGTATAAATAAATAAGTTAGTGAGTACAAAGATATCAAGATCACACAAACTTGTAAATGATGTTTCGGAGTAGGATGGAAAACTGGGCGAGTTGGTGTAGATTCATTGCGGCTAACAGCGCGAAACACGTATGCACGAAGGAACTAGAAGTGGACACAACACAGCGCTGTGTTGTGTCCACTTCTAGTTCCTTCGTGCATACGTGTTTCGCGCTGTTAGCCGCAATGTTTCGGAGTGTCTGACATGAAGAAGAATTAAAATGTCATGCACTTAGCAGTAGTATGTATAAAACAAGAAAAATGTTGACAGGCAGGTGCATAGCCAGAAATTTTGTCGGGCAAGGGGGGTGGTTGAACCCCTTAACCTTATGAGACGCTATGTACACTACTGTGTACAGCACTTATTTTTGCTATTTGTATCGACTAGGCACTAAGAAAGGGCAAGACACATTGAGCTTTGAATGCATTGAACATTGTGCATAATAGATTTGTCTTCATTTAACTTCATTTTGCAGTGTACTGTTGCATATGATCACTTTGCTGAAAGCACTACCATATTCGACAAGTCGTTCGAAGTGCTGTTTCGCGCGACCCACGTTGAAAGTACAATTTTCTTTGCTCAACTAATTTTCGAATATTTCTCAAACATTTTTCGAATAATTCGAAGTGAAATTACAGAAAAAGTTGCAGAGAATCCCTAAGTATGTTCTTGTGAGATAGCAACATGAAAGTGTTTCTTTTCGCTAGGTTGATGAAGCGCTGGTGGGGTCATATTTCATAGTTGTTCTTTTTATCAAGAATGAGGCAATGTAGAGGCCGAATTCTATTTATGTAGATGATTTGGTGCAACCAAAGTGTTGCCGACAACACTTACACGTGATGGGCAAAAATGCCATTTCCTCAGCCTCTCCTCTCTCAACTACTGTGGAAGGCCAACTGGTGTGGCAGAGAAGGGAGTGCTCCCTTCAAGTCCGGAGTTCCAAATCTGCCTCGTAGACGTCGATATATAAGAACATCTGAAATTTTGGATGCTAAAAAGCTTTGGCGTCCGATTTTTCGGACTTCCTGCCCAAATTTCAGGTCCAAAACAGCATTAATTGAGCCCCCAACTCTGCCAAATCTTTCATCTCCATATTGGAACCAGCATTTTCTTGAGTTAATACATTTGCGACCGTAGCGGAGTTTGAAAGGCAGCTTTGCCGCAATACGGGAGTGTGATGAGGTGAAACATATTGAAAATCTAGGGACCACTTCCAAACGGACGTTGAATGTCTCTTGGCTAAGTTCGACCGTAACGGACCTTGAAAGGCAGCTTTGCCGCAATACGAGGGTGTGAGGAGGTGAAGCATATTGAAAATCTAGGGACCACTTCCAATCAGACGTTGACTCTCTTGCCTAAGTTCGACCGTAACGGAGCTTGAAAGGCAGTTTTGCCGCAATACGGGGGTGTGATGAGGTGAAGCATATTGAAAATCTAGGGATCACTTCTAACCGGACTTTGTCTCTTGGCTAAGTTCGACCGTAACGGAGCTTGAAAGGCAGCTTTTGCCGCAATACGAGAGTGTAATGAGGTGAAGCATATTGAAAATCTGAAGGGGTCACTTTCAACCGGACGTTGACTGCATTTGTCTTTGGGAAGTTCGAATAGTTCGAATAGTAAAATTTCAGTGCGAATCGAATCGAATAGCAAACACTATTCTAAAAATATTCGAAATTTCGAATATTCGCACACCCCTACAAATTTGCACTATATTTCTAGCCTGAGATTTAATTTATTTGTGCAAAAAGAGAGCACGAATGGCTTCACAATAAAGGGATATTTAATTAAACAGTAATTAGGAATTATTACTATAACACACATAAATTAATGTGTTACGACATAATATTTGTCGCAATATAAAATTGAGTGCCTTGAAATAACATTGTATGAATCTGACGCATTTACAGACAGTTCTTCACAGGTGACGTCTGAAAGGGTTAAACCACCCCTCTAGCTATTCCAGGGCTCACAAGCATCTCAGAAATAAAGCTTTGCCATTTCCTCGATTCAATTCCTCACATAAGAACAAGCATTTCTTCAAACTTCTACGCTCCCTTTGTGAGAAACTTGCGTGTGTGCGTTTTTTTTTTTTCCTTTCGTAGCATCACGCTAGTCTTCCCGTGGCAATTTCATTGCCAAACAGATTTCTGAAGAACTAATCTGCAATGCTAAGTCTGAGATGAAGCAACACGTTCACACTCACAGCCCATTTATCAATGGAGTGTGACAGAACATGGTAGGAGACTTCATCAGTACAAATAGGTTTTCAAAGCCTGCTAGACGCCTCTGCCCTTGCAGCTTCAACAGCTTTGACGCAATATTGAACCCACCATTGTCGTGCAGAAATGAGGTGGCCTGGTTGAGCTCTGCCATGTCGCGAAAGCAGCAGTCAAACTTCTGATGCAGTTCGTGCATCACCAACATCCTGCACAAACAAAAGATTTCTCATCCGGTCAAAAAAATATTTAGTGACGAAGGTTTTTAATAAGTAAACCAAAGCACACGAGCGGGTGTTTTTTAAACATTTTTGTCTTGTAAGAACTTGTACTTTTATGAAACAACAAATCAGCCACACATTCTGTTTCCTTCTCCAGTATATTCACGCAGCATATGGATGTAGAAAATAAAAAATGCACAACCCCTTAATTATTAAAAAAAGCATGGATTTATTTATTTAAATATTTTCACCAAGTTCATTGTGCAGAAATTAAGATCCACAGCACTAGCGCAGTCAAAAAGGTGTAATGTTCTATTGCTATGACAAAAAAAAAAATCTGAACAATGTCTCTGCACTACTCACGATTTTAAACACATTGTCTCTATGTTTCCCATGAAACAAAGGGGTGAAGAAACATACAATACTGGTGACTTGTAAAAGGTGTAAAGGAAGTCCATCAGAAGGCTACCCCATATAATAATGAAACGAAGCTGAGAAAAAGAACCATGCACAACATTCTAACTGCAACACTGGCTAAAACGTGCAAATGAATGGGTTCGCAGGGATACACCAGTGTCATAAACGCACCGATACTGCTCGGCATGCAAAACGGGTTCCTTTCCCTGAAGCCGCCGCTCAAGAGCCAGGCTTCCCACAACGTCTTCCAGGGCCAAGTAGGTGGCTGGGATGCGCTGCTCCAAAAGACGCTCTTTGCTACCTGCATTACAGAGCACATACCAAGCACAGCAGCCTGTGAGAATGCAACAAACAGTTAGTTGAAGTTGCCCAGAACTTCGCACTAAGACACCAGACTCCTGCCAGGTTTGGGGCAACTTGCTTCCGTCAGGCTATGTAGCCTTTTGCTTTTGCTTCGTTTTTTTCTGTTGTACGTACAGAAAAATAAAACAAATCTCAAATCAAATCAAATCAAAATTGTGGGCTAATTCATCAATGGAGAAAAGTCTTCGTACAAGTGACAACAGGTTGCCAAGAAACAATGGTAATAAAGGCTGAAAAATAATACAACAAATCTACTCCAAGGCCATTCTGCTTCACCAATGGAATGAGCCTGCCATAAATGCTGGACGATAAAAGTGAAGTATAATTGAGGCGAAGCATTTGCTACATTGGCAGGTTTTACAGGCAGAGACGAGACAGAGCATGCAACGTTTCATTGCTCCTCTGCTATACACCTGCAATGCACAATACAATGCACTCTCATAAAGAACACCCACTAGCGAGTCATTACGGCCACGTGCATGTTCGGGCTAGTTGGTAATCCATGATTTCTTCTTTAGCGCAAAAACTTCCGAAACAAGGGCGAAAAGAATGCGACACACACAAGCACTTAAGCGCTTGTGCAGCTCACATTCTTTTCGTTCTTGTTTCGGAAGTTTCTTGTGCTAAAGAAGAAATCATTACGGCCAACTTTAAACATTATAAATCGAAAATAATGGCTGATTGAATGCTATCTAGCATATGTCCACACATTCCTTTTTTTGACAATTCACTCATTACTGGCCCAATATGTACAAGAGTAGGCTGCGCAGTACGCAGGTCCTCAGGTGGCGTACGATAATGTATCACAGTATCTGCATGAAGCAAGGAATTCAGCCAAACAGAAGCAAGGAGACTGGTGTTTACCTGGACAGCGCATGTCAAAGGCCACGTCGTAGATGAGCTGGCAGAGGTGCCGGATGTTGTGCCGCGTGCGGCAGCTAACTTCCAGGGAGTCGAGCACGCGCGGGAGGCCGCACTTGTCCGCATCCACCACGCCCAGGAAGCGGCTGCGGATCAGTGCCTGCAACTCCTCCGCGTAGCCATCTGGGAGGCACTCTTTCACCAGGTCCTGGTGTGTGCCCACTACCAACACGGGGGCATTTGGAGCACGCGCCTGCAAGGTGAACATCGTTAGACCGTTAATTAAAAGCACACCGCAATGCCTTTTAAACTTCAGAGGAGTATTGATCTGGGGGCTTGTTGGTGCACCGTTACAGAAGGAAGATGATTGCAAAAAGAGCAGTGATTTGATAACAGCTTTATCGTAGTATGATAGATATACAAAATGCACATTGCAACAACTTCACTTGCACATGCCAGTAACCTATCATTTAGTTATCATTGCCTAAAACCTGATCTGAGAAAAATCAGTCCTTGATTGGATAATGATATGGAGGTATCATTATGTTGTGGAGTGCAAGAGACTCTACAGCATGCGGTGAACAGAGACTACATTTTTTTTCAGGGAAAAATATTTTTGTGATGGATCGCAACTAAGTTATGGTCGTGTGGCAGTGTTTCATGGTTGGCTTCAACAGAGCTGCGATATGATTAGTGTGTCAATGAGACTGCACAGTTGTATGTCAGTGTTGACATTACACCATCACGAAGACAACCAGCAACACAACCCTACAGAGATGCATATCACATATAGCAGAGATAATCAAAATACTTACTAAGGTCAGATATGTAGCAATTAGTTCCCAAGCTCTTGGGTAAACTTCAGGCAGCTGCAAACCAGTCCTTTAGGACTACTGAAAAGGTGCAATTACTCACTTATACTGTCTTTAATTTAAGTAGAGCTGTGCGAATAGCAAAATTTTGGGTGCGAAGCGAATTCGAATAATAAAGATTGAGTGCGAATGGAATCAAATAATTTTCGAATATTTCTCAAACATTTTTCGAATAATTCGAAGTGAAATTACAGAAAAAGTTGCAGAGAATCCCTAAGTATGTTCTTGTGAGATAGCAACATGAAAGTGTTTCTTTTCGCTAGGTTGATGAAGCGCTGGCGGGGTCATATTTCATAGTTGTCTTTCCTATCAAGAATGAGGCTATGTAGAGGCCAAGTTGTATTTATGTACAATATTTGGTGCAACCAAAGTGTTACCGACAACACTTTACACGTGATAGGCAGAGATGCCATTTCCTCAGCCTCTCCTCCTCTTTCAACTTCTGTGGAAGCCCACCTGATGTGGCGGACAAGGGTGTGCTCCCTTCAAGTCCGGAGTTCCAAATCTGCCTCGTAGACGTCGATATATAAGAACATCTGAAATTTTGGATGCAAAAAGCTTTGGCTTCCGATTTTTCGGACTTCCTGCTCAAATTTCAGATCTAAAACAGTGTTAATTGAGCTCCCACCTCTACCACATCTTTCATCTCCATGTTGGAACCAGCGTTTTCTTGAGTTAATACATTTGCGACCGTAGCGGAGCTTGAAAGGCAACTTTCCCGCAATACCGGGGTGTGATGAGGTGAAGCATATTGAAAATCTAGGGACCACTTCCAATCGAACGTTGACTGTGTCTTGGCAAAGTTCGACTGTAACGGAGCTTGAAAAGCAGCTTTGCCAATATACCGCGGTGTGATGAAGTGAAGCATATTAAAAATCTCGGGACCACTTCCAATCGGACGTTGTGTCTTGGCAAAGTTCGACCGCAACGGAGCTTGAAAGACAGCTTTGCCGCAATACCGGGGTGTGATGAGGTGAAGCATACTAAAAATTTAGGGACCACTTTCAATCGGACGTTGTGTCCGCAAAGTTCGACCGTAACGGAGCTTGAAAGGCAGCTTTGCCGCAATACGAGAGTGTAATGAGGTGAAGCATATTGAAAATCTGAAGGGGTCACTTTCAATTGGACGTTGACTGTATTTGTTTTCGGGAAGTTCGAATAGTTCGAATAGTAAAATTCCAGTGCGAATCGAATCGAATAGCAAACACTATTCGAAAAATATTCGAAATTTCGAATATTCGCACACCCCTACTTTTAAATGATTGAAAGCCCTGCGTGGTAGCAGAACCCACAACCTGTTTTGGGCTATGTTGACACTGGCAGCAAGTTGTTTATTCTTGTTCACTCACATATCCCTAAATCCCGTAATCACTGCACTTCAATTAGAAACGACAGATAACACCACATATGCTTTCCTTGGCTAATTATGTGTTGACGTCGTATGGCTCTGTAATAAAAAGAAATCTTAAAATTCATTAAACATGTGACAAGTCAGCCAACGCATTGATATTTTGGTGAAATTAACAATAATTTCGAATTACAGGCATCCAAACTAACGTTTTATGTCGATAAAAACAAATGAGCAAGAATGCACTCACTTGGATGTTGATGAGCCATTGGTGGATGCCTTGGACACCTCGTTCACCGTCAGTTATACGCCACACCACCAAGTACAGGGAGCGCTTCGACAGGAAGTACTGGTGGGTGGCATAGTACTCTTTCTGCAACACCAATGACACCAACGACACCACCTGTTTGTCGCTTTACTTGTAAGTGGCGGGTGCACGAAATGAACACCAAAGCAAAGCTAATATACACTAAAAGCATCAGTTTATCATTCAATACAAGTTCATTTGCAAGTCAGTGCCCACTATCCTCCACTTTCATATTCTACAATGTAGTTCGAGCATGTTAAGATAGGTATGTCACCAATCATCTTGATCTTTGCTCATTAAAACAGGATGGAGATACAAGGCAACAAGCACATTCTTTGAGACAATGCCCGGTGTACTAGAAATCTACCGCCTACACAGTGGAATCTCGTTGATAAGCTTCCATTTCGTATGATTTCCAGATGACAATGTTCATGATATCATCATGAAGCAAAACTGCACGATGTTTTAGGAATTTGGACTGGATCTTTTACCGGATAGTACGTTTCAGTCTGTGTGCTTTCCAGAAACGCATGAACGAGGTTAACAATCGTAATAATAAATGTTGTGGTTTTGCGTCTCAAAGCCACCGTATATTTATGAGAGACGCCATAGTGGAGGGCGACACATGGGTGAGCAGTGGAGCATCATAATTACTAGACCACCACAGCAGGTTATGAATGATGGTAGTGTATTCCAGAACATTCTTGTTAGAACGAGCATACATGGCATTAACAATGTCCGAACTTTCTCACTTCAGTTGTGTTATTTCCTTGTATTCCCTGCAAGTCTGGTGCACTAGCTACGGTATTCCGTCTCACCTGGCCACCAAAGTCCCACGTACGGAATGTGACAGGACCGTGTCGTCCCTTCAGTGTCCAGTCGCCCAGGTCCACGCCGACAGTGGACAGCATTACCCCCCTGGGCGTCTTCAGACCGAGGCCCCTGTGGCCCACTCTCTTGCCCCAGTGTTCGGGAGGCCGCTTCCGGTACGAGCCCGTGCCTTCCTGCCGCAACTGCTCCAGAAGAGACGTCTTTCCGATGCCTTGCACGCCCACTATCATCAACTTCATCCTGGTGTATGGCCGAGCACTGCGTGTCAACCACAAAAGGACAGTTGACAGCCGCCACAAAATACCTTTTACCATTCCCAGAGCCCTACATTCACAGACTCTCGTGGAACATAGAAAATTCAGTGCTACCTCACGATTAAAACAGCACAAGAAAACACAAGACGGTGTTTCCCGTGCCATCTTACTCCAACTGCTTAGCGAAGCGCTAATGTTACCAAATAGCTCAACAAGCCACTTATCAACGGTGGTGCCTGTGCAAAGCTACAACACCGTTGGTCAGCAAATGGAAAAAAAAAAGAAGTTCACAAACTGAACTAGGCAGCGCAAAATTCTATAGAGAATTCGAACAGCTTCTATGAAAAAACGACAAAACTGCCATTGGCACAAAGTCCCACCAGTAATATACTTAGTGCAGTGTGTTATTTATGTATGACTGGTGCGTGGACTTCTAAGAAGTTTTGGAGTTATGCTGCTGTTACAAAAAGAAAGCATAGCGGAGTGCTGCACATGAATTTTAAAATTAAGGTTTCTTTAAGGTGCGAACAACTAGACATTTCACCTCCATTACTTCGCCTTTCATTTCCGTCAAACAAACGTGGCCACTGCCACTTGGAATCAAACCTACAACCTCAGCAGCGGCAAGCACTCACTCCTGGAGAATGGACTTGAGGTATCCCACGAGGTCGGTAGTGCGGTAGCGCGTCGAGCGCACCATGGACGCCAGTGGCTCGTGCAAGCTGCATCCACGCAGGTTCAGGTTCCACAGCTTGGACAAAAGGCCAAGCTGCGGGGGAAGCTCAATGATGCCCGGATTCCCGCTCAGGTTCAACACCGAGAGGGAGCCGAGCTCAGACAGCGTGGCCGGCACGTCGCACAGCAGGTTGTTGCTCACGTCCAGCATGGACAGATTTGGGAAGAGCGGCACCTCCTGTGCGCCGTGATAAGAGAGGAAAATACTTTTTTTTTTCAGCGTCGATTCAAATCAAATTCTGGCGTCTAACGTTCCAATGCGACACATGAACTACTCAAAGGATCATATCGTGTGTAAAGCACAAACATATGGAACATGCACTGGAACAAGAAGGCATGAACGCGAGCACGTAATGCACAATAAATAGTTGTAATGTATCTGATATTTCGGTATGAACCAGGGAATTAGTGTACCAGTGGGCTATCAGACGACAACGGCGACTTCTCGTGATACTTCGTCTAACCACAATCGTAGACTTTCGTTTTTTCTATTCGAAGAGCGCTCTTGCTGAAGAGAGATTTAAAAGAGAACACGATCACTGGTCTATCAACTTCAATGTAAAGGAATTTTTCTTTACCTTGAGACTTTCTGCATAAATGATTTTACGCAGTGCAACCTAAACTGACAACGGAGTGAAGGGAGCAGCGCAGATATGGACGAGGACAAAGAGGCTGCATGTGCAGTGACCGAGCTTCACGAAAACGAGCGATGCACATCTTGCTTCGTGATCGGTGAGCACAAACCACATCTGCAGTGTTGGCCATTGAAATGTTTCCAGTAAACTGTAATTTAAAGGAACACTAATGTGGGTACAAATCTGCAAACGAATTTATTGCTGCCACTAGCACTCTAGAAAAAAACACTGATTTTGCCGAAGCACCAACTGGTGCTTTGGTGTCTATAGGTTTTTCTCTAAAAAAATGCTTGCATTATTTTTCCCAGCAACCTGACCATTGTTTGAGCCCTTTGTGGGTAGCCATGAGCCTACCTCGCATAAGGCTTCAACACAGTAAAGAATCTGGAAAGAAAAAGCACAGGCCTTACACGAGTAAACATGGTAACATCGTCAGATATCTTTAAGCTCTCTCACATTTCTAACAGGGGTGCGGCCCCCTTTCTAAGAAGACATTTGATTCAATAAAGACCGTAGTGCTCAACAGAGCATGGAATCTGAGATTGCTGAAGTTTCTTAGTGAGAGAAGGAGAAGGTCTACCGAGAAAAAAAAGGGTAGAGTGATTGCATCTATGTACCATATTTTCTTGCGTATAATCCCCACACACAAAAAAACACAGAAAACGCAGAGCTAAGTTAGGGGTGTGAGTTAAACATGAATTTTGGCGTGTCTAGTGGCTTCAAGGCAATGCACCTCGGCAATGCAAGGAAGATGGTAATGACGACGATGGCTTAAACTGACAGTAATTGAGGATGCGGGAGTGACACAGCTTACATAAAACAACAGAAAATAAAGTTCTTGCAATCTTTGAGCATAGTTCGTGGGGTCATTTTATGCAAGGTGTGAAATTAATTTGCATGTCTGATTTGCGTGCGTAATATGCAGGATCTTTATTCTAACATTTTCTTGGGTTGTTGTTGAGGTTGTGGGCTTACATGCGAGAAAGTACAGTAAGAGGCTACATTCACTGCAGGTAACTTAATCTGCAGAGGAATTGTAGAGCTTGCTGCAGTTGCCTCTGCAACTAAATCATCTCTTAGGACAGAATAGATTGAGCGAGGTTTCCAAAAGAGTAATCAGAATACTCTTGATTGATTGTTTGCCTTTTGTGCTCCTGTAAAGACAGCATGCCATGTCACCTTGGAGTCGCTCCCGTCTTGCTGCCCCACCAGACCTTGGAGCCCAGGCAGCTGATTGCTGGCCAACAGTAGCGTGCGCAGGTTCTCCAGCCGCCAATGGCTCCGGTGAAGGCAACTTCCACCTGAGCCGATACCATCACGTTTCCGTTCAGCTAGTTCTCGAAAACATTACACAACCATACACATGAAAATGCCGCGGTGCCACGAGAAACCTTAAACTACAGGGTTTGTCCTTAAAGGGAAGCTGAAGTGGTTTTAGAATTCAGTAAAAATTTGTTGTCAACAAGGTCCAGCATTATTGTTGACGATGGTGTAATTTTTTCCGCTGTTGTGGCAGCAGGAGCTTTAAAATACGCGAAAGAAAAGTTCTTCTTGCTCCGCCCACGCGAACGTGCCAAAAGTGTGCGTGTGGAAATGAACTAACCGGAACAACGTCATCGCTGGTAGCTTTGGCGGAGCCGTGCAGTGCCGTCGTATCTTCAACTATGGCCTCCGCGACTAGTTCCGGCTGCACGCGTTGGTGGAACTGATCGTGAAGGCCGTGCTTTAACAGTGCTGATGTTACCGATGACGCAGCACACCGAAGATGACGTCGCCGCGTTCGCTCAGCAACTCAACAAGCCCTGCGGCTGCAGCCGCTGTTTTTTGCCAAGAAATGCTATTTGCGTTCACTTCTGTGAACTCTTACATTGGTTTTTGCTAGGGATGGGCGAATAGCAAATTTGAGGTTCGAAGTGAATCCGAAGCGAATAGTGATTTAGTCGAATAATTTCGAATCGAATAGTTCGAATAGTATATAGCGCATATTATTATGAAAAATGAGCGTTTCTGTCATGACCCTTGCACAATATTTTTTAAAATTGGAACTAGGTATGAGCGAATGTCACTTTTTTGGTTTCAAATGAAGTGGAAGCAACCTTGAATAGTATCAAGATTTGAATAGCAGTAGGGTGCAGGTTAGAAGTGGTACAATATGTTACAATTTAAAAATTACTATACTTAGCGCATATAAGCCCATATAACACGATTTAAACTTAAAAAAAAAAAAATGTACACTTAGCCTTGAAGTGTGGCTTCGCGGCAGTGCAGATTTCTTCTGTAAAGGTAGTTTCACGGTACAGCAACCTGACGCTGCAGTGAAACCACCTTTACAGGGGGTTATGTGCGGTCAAACATACATATAGTATTCGTTCATTTCGAATACTTCGAAATTTCGAATAATATAAATTTGTATCGAAGCGAATTCGAATACTGTAATATTCGTTCGAATATTCGATACACCCGAATATTCACCCATCCCTAGTTTTTGCATTCAGCGGGGATAAAACTATGATTACACCCTCCAAAGTCATTTTTTTTTTAAAGTGCTTCAGCTTCTCTTTAAAGTAACGAGGCCAGGTCTGGTAAAAAATGTTATTGATCCGATCGAACATATTAAAATTCTTCAAATTAGTTGCCTCGGGTGTCGATACACTACTTTCAACGTGGTTCCCACGCTGCAAAGGTTCCCTGAAAGTCAGCTGCCGTGGCCTTCATCAGAGACTGTGACAGCCTGTAGGTTGGCGGGAACACTGTCGAGCTTCGAGAACAGGAAGAAGTGTGCTGGGCTCACATAAGGGCTGTATCAGGTCTGCATCAGCCCTGATGTGAGCTCCACTGATAGGATCGATACATTTTTTTACCAGATTCAGTCTCATCACTTTACGGACAGACCCTGTATACATGCTCCTTCCATGTAAAACAATCACACTTGGCAAGTCGGACTGTTCAGTAGCACTTATAAGATGCTTAATGTTAATCTTAAAGTTGGTCTCGAAATTCTAGACCAGGCATCATCAACATTATCACAACATTATGTTGCAAAAGAAACCACTAGCGTGTACTAATAATAATAAGTTCAGGTAACATGGCGCCGCTCATAAAAATAGGAGGACATGTTAAAAAAAAATTACGTATTCAATGAAGATAGCCCAAGGTGCCTTGGCGGAAACAAGGGAACCCGTCATACTTCCATGTCTTACATGAAGGCTTGTGCGAATATCAATGTTATTGGCTCAAAGCGTGTTGAAGCAAATAGTAATTAGTATAAAATAATTTCACAGCAAATAGTTCTAATTGTGGAATTTCATAAAAACCTCGTGCAGGTGCATGATGTTGACAAATTTTTAAAAAGCTCACTTTTCGCTTGCCAAAAAGAAAAGTTTACTCTACGGAGTAAATTTATTGTCAATGTTTTGTTATTCAGATAATTAACTGTATGCTATTATTTTCGCTTTTTTTTTACCGCTCCATTGTAGTTGTGGGTGGGGGTTAGCTGAGGTAAAGTACTGTGCCTTGTAAAAGTTACTACAGTTTCACCAAATAACCGACTTCAAAACTACCCCTTATGGTGTGGCTTCACTGCAGCATGGACTTCACTGCCATGAAACCACCTTTGTAGGCATCTTATATGGGGGAAAATGTGTAATTTGTTCATTTGACATACTTAGAAAATCTTTAATACTAAAATTAGCACCAAACATCTTAACGGTATTCAAACATTCTTAGGAGCTTCAATTCCTAATGAAGGACTGAAGAATTTAACAGATGTCTCTGTAAGTTATCATAATAACCACATTTCCACTTTTCAACCCCCCCCCCCCCTCCCCTCCAATAAGTAGGGGAGGAATGCAGTGATATTGACAAACTCTAATGAGGTGTGCCGTCAAAATGGTGGCTGACACTGTACATCACACACTGTAATCACTGCCAGTATTCCTGTCTTGTGGGGCTGCCTATTAAGACCTCCTTAGATGCTTTTCAAGGCTTTTAAAGCAAGCGCTTCTGAAAAGGTGTCGTAAATGATGTCCTTGCGGATTCGATGACCTACCGGTTGCGGCACAGGTGGTGTCACTTGTGGCCGGCAGCCACCACACTGCCAATCGATTGGACGACAGGTCGAGGTGGCGCAGACTAACGGGGTAGAACCTCAGCTCGCCGGGTGAGGCCAGGCCGTTGTAGCTTAGGTTCAATCGAGCCAAGTGGGGAGACCTGCAGGCCAGCATCGGAGGCAGCCTCTCGAAGGCATTGTGCGACAGGTTGAGGCTGCTCAGTGGGCAGCCTGAGCCGGGACCTTCGGGCGCGTATGTCTCTTGCACCTACAAGGAACAAAAGAGGGGGGGATTGCTCGAGGGCTCGTATCTTTTCATTAGGCACAACCTAAAGGAACCAACTGACAATGAAGATAAGGAAAGTACAGTAAAAGCTCGTTAATTCAAACTCTGTCAATCTGAACTGACACCCTGGTCCCGGCACAGCCCAGTGTATTTCTATGGAAGAAAACTCCTGATAATTCGAATGCATCAGTATCCACAACGGTTCATTCGAACTGGGAGCCCCTGGTTTTGATTGCTCTTCGCAAAAGTCGGCCCATAATGATCACAATGTGTGGCAAAACCAAACCAAACCAAATTTACTAGAGATTCAAAACAACGAAAGAGCCGTATTTCTCAGCAGGTGAGTATTCGGACAATGCGCTGGAGCTCTTGGGCAAGCTACAAACGATGCTCATGGAGTCGCGACTGAAGCAATGCAAGCTGCTTATTTTTAATTTTGATTGCGTTAACCCTGCCATGTAAATAAACGCGTTTTGGAGCATAAATAGTGTCATATATTTCGACATTAAGGCTCACTGCTCATATGAATGCATGTCTGTGCTTGTTTCAGGCGTATTACTGACTAATCAAGTAATTCTGTTTGCTATTAGAGCTCCAGCAACTTAATTTACGAAATCACCTCCCATAAACATGTAGTAGCGCCTAATTCACGATACGTGCAGAGGTGGCTTCTTTGGGTTCTGCCCGTGCAGTGTAGCACGATGTCTGTTCATTTTAGTGCTCGCCCGCTAATTTTAGCTCTGCTTAATTCAAACAATTTTATAGTCCTCTTTGAGTTCGCATTAACAAGCTTTAACTGTATATGGGACATTACTTGTATGTTTTTAACTTTAGTATACCATTTATGACATAAATGGAAAGGAAATAAAGTGGATGAAAAATCCACTTGCCGCAGGTAGGGACTGAAACTACAACCTTTGGATAATGCGTCCAATGCTCTACCAATTAAACAGCGGAGGTCACTTTCCCATCCACTTTGTTGGATATTTATGTTTGTGTAATACTGGGTGTGTTAGCCAGCGCTGCTCTCAGTCATGATGGCGAGTGTAGAACACTCTTATATTGCCAACTGGCGTCACGTATGACGACACAACTTAATGAAACCGACAGACAACAAAGCTAAGGAAGGTATAGGGGGAAATTACTCATATGTTTTAAACTTTAGTATAAATGAAGGAAGGAAATTTTGAGGGCTCGTTTCTTTGTTCGACAAGGAAACGAGCCCTCAAAATTTCCTCCCTTTATTCATTCATAGCGAGGGTCTTGTTCCGGCAGACGTGATGCCTTCAGGTAGTATGCAAAGGTTTATTGGTCAACTGTCCACTTGTTAAAAAGGTTCATGTGCTATGTGACACCATTTGGCAAAAAGAGTGTTCCACGCTCGCCGTCATGGCTAAGAGCGGTGCTGACTAACACTCCCAGGTTTGAATGCACATAAATAACCAATAAGTGGATGGGGGGGACGACCGCTGCCGTAGCTCAGTTAATCCGAAGGTCGCAGGTTCGGTCCTTGCCGGCGGCAAGTTGTCTTTTTGTTGACTTTACCCATATCACAATACACTTGAAACAATACAATTAACATCCCCTATACAGTACTTTCCTTGGCTTCATTATCCAGTTTTCATTAACTTTAGTATAGTAATTTTGACATAAATGGAAGGAATTAAAGTGGATGAAAAATCAACTTTATGTCATAACTACTACACTAAAGTTAAAAACATACTAGTAATGTACCCTACACCTTCTTTAGCTTCACTGTCTGTTCGTTTCATTAGATTGCACCTACTAGGGACACAGGAGCTCTCTTGATCTCATACGTAGAGATGACACCCACATCGTAACACCCAATAATGGCCCCATCACAGTAACCAATTTCGAAGGCTATTCTTCTTTGCGTTATGCAGGTGTGAAAACCAACATCATGGCCACCATGTTTTTGAACACCACGTAGCGAAGCAGGCAAAACAACTTAATGAATGGGGGAACGAGAATGGAGGACACAGTATGCTTGCAGCACCCACAACATGGTCACATATAATTGGTAACCGAAAAATAAGTCACCGAATTACAATAAGTGTTGCTAAGTTAGAGAATAGTAATTGATAAATTACAAAACTATCAAAACAATTTTACTAAGTTCCACACCATGACAACCGTCAGACAGTGAAGCTGTCACCCCTTTCATCAGGCATTACATTTCGCTCCTAAGTTTCAACAGTTTTCACGATCATCATCGTCATCGTCGTTGTCATTTCATTTTATTCTTCTTCTTTATTCAGCCCCCTTTGGTCATGTGACATGTGTGATGCCTACTGCTGTGGCTGCTGCTGCTGCTGCTGCTACTACTACTACTACTACTACTACTACTACTACTACTATTACTACTACTACTACCACTACTACTTACTACTACTACTGCTACTACTACTACTGCCGCTACTACTACTACTAATACTAATACTGCTACTACTACTACTACTACTACTACTACTACTACTGCTACTACTACCACTACTGCCACTACCACCACCACCACCACCACCACCGCCACCACTACTACTACTACTACTACTACTACTACTACTACTACTACTACTACTACTACTACTACTACTACTACTACTACTACTACTACCACCACTACTACTACTAATACTACTACTGCTACTACTACTACTACTGCCACTACTACTACTACTACTACTACTACTACTACTACTACTACTACTACTACTACTACTACTACTACTACAGTGGAACTTCGACTGTACGACTTTTAGGGGACCGCGCAAAATCGTCGTATAATCCGGGCGTCGTATAATTCGAAAAACCGAGAATATAGGCAGTGACGGTCATTGTTGCCCCACAACAGCGGGCACATAATGCCTAAGAAAGTCCGCGGCACAAACCTACGCTGCTCCGAGGAACGTAGATTAAATTAATTGAAAAAATGACAACCATGCATTTTATCGGAGGTGTGAACGAGCCTTCATTTCTCACCTTTTAAAAAAATCTGTGATTTTCTTCTGAGAGTTTGCCCAGGCACGACGCATCAGCTTTCTTTCGATAGCTGCAACATCTTGCAGCAAGTCGCCGATCTCGTCGCGTGCGCAAGCAAACCGCCGAATGTGGTCGACGTAGCACAACACGTCCGCGTAAGTCGGAACGGACGCGCTAGCCTCTGCAGCGTCGTCCATCTCTTCTCGTCGGAAGTTCCCGCAGTGTCGGGACGCACAGTTTCGATAATGACATCCAGCGACACTTCACTGCACACTGCAACGTCGTCGTCGGCACCAACATAGTCCGCGAAAGATCCAGGCAGCTCCAGGCTGCTGAACTCTGGTTCGTCGTCAACAGGCACTGCAGCTTCACTGGTAGAACAAGCACCACTTCTATTAAAGCCGCAGTGCCTGAAGGAGTTGGCGATGGTTTCTGGCGTGACTGCATCCCATGCACTAGCAATGTAGTGCATTGCATAAAGCACAGAAAGCTTCTTACCCAACTGCTTGCGTTCCACGCCCGCCAGCCGACGCTGCACCAGAAACTTCCGATATTTCTGTTTCATGCACTTGATGACGCCAGCGTCACGTGGCTGCAGCTGGCTAGTGCAATTGGGGGGCAGAAATACAACTTTCACATTTCTCAAATGCGACATATCTGATGGATGGCATAGTGCATTGTCAAGCAGAAGAAGAATCTTTCTGTTCTTAGCCCCCATTTTGGAGTCCAGCTGCTGCAGATATGTAGAAAACATAGCAGCCGTCATCCAGGCTTTCCGGTTGAACGTGTACTGGCACGGCAGCCTTTTCAAATTCTTGAAGCATTGCGGCTTCTCAAACTTGCCGATCACGAGAGCAGGAAGTTTTTCAGAGCCGTCTTCATTAGCGCAAAGCAATACGGTAAGACGCTCTTTGCTTCGCTTACCCCCGTGACAGCTCTCTCCTTTGAATGCCACTGTCTGTTCTGGCTGCATATTATAAAATAATCCAGTTCGTCCGCGTTGCACACGTCGGACGGCTTGTATTCCCGTATCAATTCCGGCAGCAATGCAGTCCACTTTTCTACAGTGTCGGAGCTGACTGACGCGCTCTCTCCACAGCAGCGGCTGTACACAACTCCACTGCGTTTTTTAAAGCGATCCAACCAGCCATTGGAGGCTAGTCGTCAATGCCGCAGCACAATGCAACTGTCTCAGCCTTCTCCTGCAAAATTGCGCCATCCATGGCAATTCCTGAACTGAGGGCCTGACGCAACCACTCAACGAGGGCCTTCTCCATGGCAGCATATTTGCCATCTTTCGCGGCCTTCCTGTTCAGGCCGAACTTTGCCGCATTTAGTAGGATGCTGTCCTTCTTCGCGAGGATCGTTTTCAGCGACGACTCGGGAATGTTCAGGTCGTGGGCAATGCTGACCTTTGTTGCTCCGTTCCGCTTCTCCGCCTCCTCGATTATGCGAAGCTTTTCTCCAAGCGTCAGTGGTTTCCGGTTCCGCGACATTGCGAGACGCAGCACTCACAACCAAGAATTCGAAAGCTTCCTCGCACACCAATGTCCGAACACAGAAAATTTTGCATGTGGACACAGCAGCTGCGGCGCAGCACAACTAACCGATGAGGCAAACACGTGAAGGAATGGCTGAATGGCAGCACGGCAGTAGGCCTATTCGATTTGCAAGCTTCGACCAATCGCGAGCGGCTAAAACGCCCCAGCCCTCTGGTAGCTAGACAGTGGCGAGTTCCGGTTCCCACGGCTGTCGCAAACGTTGGCTCAACAATCGCCGTTCAACACGTCCGGTATAACGACACGAAATCTAGTGAAAGTTATCGCATATACTAAAAAGCGAGGTCGAAATTATCTGCCATGTTATCTGCTCACAACGGTCACTACAAAACCACCCAAAAGAAGAGAGAGAGAAAAAAAAAAGGCGACAACGGAAGTGCGCAGTGCAATGCGACAAAACGAATGCGCTCCGGCTGGCTCCGGCTGGCTCCGGCCAACGTTGGCTCTGGCTAGCTATGGCCGACCGCATGTCGAAAAATTGAAGAGGCCCTGTGGTGGCAGCGCGGATACGAACTCGGTTCCTCGGTTTCCCGACTTTTTTCGCCCGGCCACAGTGTGTTTGCGTGCCAGCCCGCGTCATCGTAGGTCTTTTTTTTTTCTCGGACAGTCCAGCGAAGCGTCGTACGAGGCGGGGCCGGCATAAAATTGCGTCGTACAATTGAGGTTTTTAATACATTATTTCTATGGGGGTTTTGCCGGGACAAAGCCAATTCGTCGTAAAACGCGGGTCGTCGCAGGACCGGGGGACGTATAATCGAAGTTCCACTGTACTACTACTACTACTACTACTACTAATACTACTACTACTACTACTACTACTAGTACTACTACGACGACGACGATGACGTCACAGGCTACAGCTTCACTGTAAAAACGTAACCGATTATGAGCAATTTACTGCAATGAAACTTTTCACATACCAGTTTAGTTCCTTTCTATCAAAGAAAACAGCACTTGCCTCCAATGCGTGCCTCCAGAGGCAGTGATGTTCAAGCGGCCATGTTGGCGATGGGGCACGAGGAGTAACAGGTGCTGGTTCGGGCTCCTGTGGAGCAGACTTGCCTCCCGGCTCGCTGGGTAGCCTCGACAGCATGTTCATGGACAGGTCAGATCTCGTAACCGGGGCGCTCCCCACAGCTCCTCTGAAGCACCTGGGGGCGCGCAAACACACACATTAACGAGTGATGCTGCCGTCAAAAACTTTCTTTCACCTTCAGACAGTAGTTCTTCTAATGTGAACATTTTCTTTCCTAGATTGTCTGCGTTTGTAAAGCCTTACACTACCCGCTGCGGTGGTCTTGTAGTTACGGTGCTTGACTGCTAACCGGAAGGTCGTAGAATTGAACCCCAGCAGCAGCTGCCACATTTCTATGGAGGCAAAATGCTAGAGGCCTGTGTACTTAGATTTAGACGCATGTTAAAAAACCCCAGGTGGTCGAAATTTCCAGAGCCCTCCACTACAACATCTCTAATAATCATATCGCGGTTTTAGGACTTAAAACCCAACAATTATCGTTATTAAAGCATTACACTTGCAGGCTTCCATAAATGTCACGTGACAGTGGTTAATGTGACACTTACTTTGATGGAACTTTTCAAAACGAAGAACTGAAAAGTGTACAAGCAAAAAAGAATGTCCCTATCTCTATCTCTACAGCATGCCACTCTATCAGTTGAAGCTGCGCGTAATTTTGTTTTTTTCATGGTTTATAATTGGGAGTGCGGGTTACATTCAGGGGGCGAGTAATACGCGAGAAAATGCAGTAAACTTCATCGGACCGACGGTTACACACCTGCAATTTGTTGTTGGACAGGTCAAGTGTATGAAGGGACGGCAGCTGGAACAGGGTCCCCGGAACTGTCTCTAACCGGTTGTCCTGCAGCTGCAGTTCTTCGAGTAGTGGAGCGGAGACCACATCGGGTAATGTGGCTAGTTTGTTCTGTCCAGCTGCCAGCAAGCGCAGCGATGGCAGGGACGCAAACACGCAGCCAGGCAGCTCGGACAAGGCGTTCCCAGACACATCCAGGCGAGTTATGGCGGCCAGCGCGGGACCCGTCAGCTGCGCCTGCAGCTTGAGCTTGAGGTTGAGCGCCATGGCGGCATCCGCCAGCCAACGCTCGGGACAACTGCTCCAGGCACTGCTGGCCATGCCAGTTGATCATCACGGGCACGCTGGGTGCCAGGGCGAGGCCATCTAGTGCACCCTACGCAGACAAGAAGAGGGAGAAGTTGTTGTGTAGGGCAGGAGCGCGGCGTAACCGCGTGGCAGGCCGACGGAGAGGCCGAGCGACGGGAGGGCGCGTAGAGTGACGAATCGTAGATTGAGCTTCGGCGAGACTGACGAGAGACTGATCTCCCATGTTTATTTGCAGGCGGTTTTATGGAGGGGGAAGAAGGGCGATTGGTCAGTGAGACACAGGTCACATGACTGGCATGGACACGCCGGGTTGGTGGCAGCAAACAGGCTGATGATGTAGTGGTGGCCTGCCCCTTTGCAACATGGGGGAAGACCAGCTCCACCCAGTGGCATGTACAGGGACCTTACCACACTGGTGTTTTCACATGCCACCAGGGGTCGCACGATACAACACAAGTGTTAACCACTACAGGATTTCCTTAGTAGAGAGTTTTGGTTTGTCTGCAACTTCTCGACGTTTGTGGTTAGTGAAGGTGGTTTAGCTTAATCAGAGGCACCAGCACAAAGGCAGACATCAACTGGTGAAGCACAGAGGTATTATTGCAACAACCAATCGTGTTCCACATTACTGGCATAAACTTTCAACAGCAGCATAACTGCGAACGAGTTGCTTTTCTAGATGTTTTATGGAAAGAACATTCGTTGAACAAGAAAAAGCTATTTATTGTAGTTTCCATTGTAAGCTTCATCAGTTGTATCTTGTGGGGATTGAGGCTAGGCCGTCGCCATTGCGCGGGTTTTTCGCCTATTTCTGCCATCCTCATGTCCGATCATGTCGCTCCCCTCCTCCGCCGTCCTACGGCGCTGGGTGAGCGGGGGTGACGTTAACCCCCTCACCCCGGCGCCGGATCGCGACGGTGGCGCCGCGTTCGAGTCTCGCGTGCTCGCGTCTCGCGAGACGTTGCGCGCGGCGGGGGAGTCAGACTCTCTCTGGACCTCGTAAGGTGAGCACGTCTTTTCTTTCCTGTCCGTCGGCTCCTTTGTTTGGGCTCGCTCGGACGGAGTTCGCCAACGGTGCCTTGCGCCAGCGGCGAGCGCTTACCTTACGTTGTCCTTTCCGAACGCTAGGCTGAAGAGCGGTGCGGTGCATTCGCGCGTGGTCTTACTACGCCGAAACCGTATCTATCGAAGCCAACGCGAGCGGAGTTTGCCCTTGCTCGAGCGATCGGGCCCTGTTTTGGTCGCTGATCGTGAGAGCACGCAGCATAGTCGCGAGGGAACGTTTCTCTCAGCGGCGTGTCGCCGTGAGCCCTTTTGCCCGCGGAGACGTGCTAGCGGCACCCTTTGTGTTGTACTTTCGCCCGTGGCGTGGTTAAGCCTGTTTTGCTTCTCCCGCCGCCTTTGGGAGCGGGCGTTGTACTGCGTTTTGTGGAGCTGCCGCAGGCAATAAAGTGTTGCGGATTTCGAGAGCAGTACTGTGTACTTGCCGCGTTACGCTCGGCGCCTTGTTTGCGCTCGAACGTGCGTGTGCAGCGGTGCGCTAGTTCACGCGAGGCGACGGCAGACGCGGCCCTGTGGCTCGCTAAGTCCGAACCCACGCTAGTGGCCGTACTCCTGTGAGGTATGTACGTGCACACTACACTGGCGCCCAACGCGGTATCAAAAGCTCATTAAGCTTTTGGCTGCTCTTAGCGAGTCAGTACGCCTGTGCGTCTCGGGCTCGCCGCAACATGTCTGCTTCGCGGATTTTTGTCCGTTTGACTTTTCTGGCGGATGCCGCGTTGCACGAGAAGGAGGCCAGTGCCTCTGTCGAGGGCACCTTTGTGCACCACATACGTGTCGCAACCCCCTGTGGGGACGACACAAAGCGCCTGCCAGCTCCCTTTGGAGATGGTGCGTCCGTTGCGGACTGGGCCCTTTGCCCTACCCGAACGGTGCGCTCAGGCGCCTTCGACTGCTGCAGTACCCTTCGAAATGCGTGGCAGTTCGACGGCACAGTGCTTTCAGTCGGTTCCCTGGGAATTGACGGGGCGCAGGCTTTGGCCTTTGCCGACTTTTTGCCCGCCGTCAGCCGTGCAACCGACAGTTCGACCGCACGCTGAGCAGGCGCCTGTATTGTCGACGGTAGCCGCCCAAGGGCAATTATGTTCTCGACAGCAGCAAATCCCGCGATAGGAGCCTCGGATTGAGGCTGGGAGAGCTTGGGAGGCTGGGCGCAGGGGGCGGTAGT